>NC_091753.1:62344374-62411874 GCF_043380555.1 Nothobranchius furzeri | reverse complement strand
ATGGAGAAAGGTTATTTTTAGGGCCTGAGCCAAATGAAAGTGCATTTGCAAACACCATCAACCAGGTATTTTTGTGGGTGTTACACATAGCTTGGCAAACCATCCTATATACACTCAACAAAAATATAAACGCAACACCTTTGTTTCTGCTCCGATTTTTCATGAGATGGACTTAAAGTAACTGTGACCTTAAGGTTAGGATTGGGTTGAGGGGAAGGTTAAGTAGTTCACAAGTCGTTCTAATGTCCGTCTCACCATCGGCGTCGGATACCGACGCTCTGGGACGCTGCGTCATCAGTTTGTCTCTGATCGTCGTCTCCTGATGCGCTGGGTCATCCCAAATCGGCATAGATTGACGCTTTGGGTGTGAGAATGTGGTGAATTACCTTCACATCCACAGATCGGTACAACGCCCGCATCACTGCAGACGCAGCACCAATCCACTCATCGATTTCTTTCCCCATCCCTACACCTCCAGCAGGTCCCTGAGGTCCAGTGACCAAAGCCTACTGGTTGTGCAGCACCAGGCTAAAGGTCAAAGGTGACAGATCATCTGCTGCTGTGGCCCCCAGACTCTGGACCTCTCTCCCCCTGAGCCTGAGATCAGTGGACTCAGTGGTCTCCTTTAAAAAGCAGCTGAAGACTCACTTGTTCAAGCTTTTAAATTTTTGTTTTTGTGATTTTTATCTTGAGAGGCGCTATAGAAAAGATCTTCTTCTTCATCTTCTTCTTCATCTTCATCATCTTCATCATCTTCATCTTCTTCTTCTTCTTCTTCTTCTTCTTCATCTTCTCATTCGTAAACAAGACCCCGATATACTTAAACTCTTCCACTTTGGGCATCCCTGACCTTCTACCCTTTTCTGAGGTTGGTAGATTTCCTTTAAAAATATCAGATTTCTTTTGAGTGAAGCAGCTCCAATAAATCATCTGCAGTAAATCAGATCCTGACATACCTTGTTTTTGTTTGAGCTATTTGTTACATATTGCAGAATAGGCAGAATTCACGAATGTTTCCCAGCCACAATGGTTATAACCCCAATCCCTGCATGGTGCTGCACAATAGGTATCCAGCCAAGAAGCATCAAGACACGCTGTAAAAATCTTCAGGGTGAGAGCAGATGGTGGAAAATGACTTTGTGGTCGGACACATTTGGAGAATAGACTCCCACTGATGAGAGAAACAAGGATCAAGAGGAAAAAATCCCTTTTTCCTCTTTGCTTTTAACATAAACAACAGGTGTCACCTCCTCTCTGAAGCAGCTTGCACTCCAGTGCAGGAGTGTCGCTTTTGAGAAATAACAGTTCAGTACATGACTTAGACCCCTGCTGTGTGTGTTTGGGAGTGTGTATCTACTTCACGATCTATCAAAACTGAGCTTCTGAAGTCCCTATTTGAGAAGTGACTCACTCTACTGAATTTAAATATTACCTAAAATAAGTAACTCAGGACGGGTGGGTGAAATTTATTCAGTGTAGCACAGCAGCCGCTTCAGGCTGCCTTGAAGTCCAGTCAGTCTGAAGCAAACGAGCCTCAAGTCCCATTAAGTCTGAGAGCAACAGATGAAGTGGGCTCGTCCGTTTGAATGGAGGCAGCATACTTCCACTACTACTCCAATTTCTACTCCATTTTAGTCGTGTCCCTCTCCCCTTGTCTTCTGTGCACTGGCTTAGAGTATGGACAAATGGGACTATCATCAGCAAGGATCAATGATGGTGCGATGAAATTATGACACGTCTCACCTTTATGTTAATATTGTTTTATTTGATGCACTCCACTTTGAACTGCACCAATCCAGCAACTGCTGCATCTTAATAACTAGTATTAAAGGTGAATACACCAATATTTGCACAAGAATAATTTCTGTTTTAAACTCTCTGTGACACATTTTGCAGGGGGTTGGTATTTAATTTTTCTTGGCGTCTGGAAAAACATCTCCATCTGCCCCCTTTATTTTGGTCCAAGACCGTTACTGGGCTGGCCCTGTTAAACACCTTCTACACCCCTGCTTAGTAGTCTTAATGGAGTATTTTTAAGCCAGTATAAAAATGACTGAAACACAAATTTACATATTTGGCATTATTGACCAATATCTTTGATGTAATTTATGTGTTAAGAACATCAAGATACATTACAGTGAACATTATAATAAAGTACATGTTTCTAGTGCAGAGAGGAGACGACCCATAGAAGCACTGGTCTGATCTCATTTCAGAGAAAAATAGAACAGGTCAGATGCATCTAATAAATAAAATTACTAACAAACTCAGGAATCTTTCTTTGCTTCGTTGTTCTGGTGCTGAAAACATCACTAATGCAGATCAGAGAAGATACACAGATGAATTCACCTCTTATTTATTATTTGGAGACTACATTTACTGCAGCTGGCAGAGGCAGAGATTTTTTCTATTGATACACGGATTTACAGAATCATTTTAAATGTTAATAGGGGAAGACTGCAGGAGGGAGTGGTAAAATACAGGGGGTCCCCAGCAAAAACAAGAAATTTTACAAGTCTGATGAAACCTGCTGATTTTCCATCAGGCAGTCACGGGGCAGCTCCAACGACCCAGTGGCTACGCAAACTAGCAATGGGTCAATGTTATCGAGCTCGGTCTGGCTCGGCAGAGGGTGAATGAGGCAAAGTCATGCTCTGCTTAGAGGTATTGGCCAGACTCTGCCTTAAAACTGTAGAAATGCAGTATAACTACACTTTACCATCTATATAAACATGTACTGGGTCCAGTTTTTTATTTTGTTAAGGACTTTTGTCATAAATCATTACAGAAAATCCAAATCCTCTCCTCCAGACAGTGAAGAACTGTGTTTCGCATACGTTGCTCCAGCACGTAAAACAAGCTAGCTGCTGATACTAATATTGTGAATAACTGTTATTTGTTTACTTTCATGCTCCTAATTATTACGTAAAATTGTGTTTACAGCCACAGCAAAAGGTCTGAGCCACGTGTCTGTGTCCTACACGCATTTTTAAATAACAGGTCTGATCTAAAATAATAACCTACATCTATAAATCCATGAGGATGAGGTTCGTCCTGGGTATCTCAAGGCTATGGATGTTGTAGGACTGTCATGGTTGACACGTCTCTACAACATTGCGTGGTCATCGGGGGCAGTTCCTAGGGAGTGGCAGACCGGGGTGGTGGTCCCCATCTTTAAGAAGGGTGACCTGAGGGTGAGTTCCAACTATAGGGGGATCACACTCCTCAGCCTCCCTGGAAAGGTCTACTCCAAGGTACTGGAGAGGAGGGTCCGATCGATAGTTGAATCTCCGATAGAGGAGGAGCAATGTGGTTTTCGTCCTGGCCGTGGAACTGTGGACCAGCTCTATACCCTTGCAAGGGTGATGGAGAGGGCATGGGAGTTTGCCCAACCAATCCACATGTGTTTTGTGGATTTGGAGAAGGCTTATGACCGTGTCCCCAGGGGCACCCTGTGGGGGACGCTCCAGGAGTATGGGGTGGGTGGCTTTCTGTTAAGGGCCATTCAGTCCCTTTACCAGAGGAGCGTGAGTTTGGTCCGCATAGCCGGTAGTAAGTCGGACCTGTTCCCAGTGAGGGTTGGACTCCACCAGGGCTGCCCTTTGTCACCGGATCTGTTCATCACTTTTATGGACAGAATTTCTAGACGCAGCCGTGCTGTGGAGTGTGTCGAGTTTGGTGGCAGGAGAATGTCGTCTCTGCTTTTTGCGGATGATGTGGTCCTCCTAGCTTCATCCAGCTCTGACCTTCAGCTCTTGCTGGGTAGGTTCGTGGCCGAGTGTGAAGCGGCTGGGATGAGGATCAGCACCTCCAAATCTGAGACCATGGTTCTCGACCGGAAAAGGGTGGCTTGCCACCTCCGGGTCGGGGGAGAGGTCCTACCTCAAGTGGAGGAGTTTAAGTATCTCGGGGTCTTGTTCACGAGTGAGGGTAGGAGGGATCGGGAGATCGACAGGCTGATTTGTTCGGCGTCTGCAGTGATGCGGACGCTGAGCCGATCTGTCGTGGTGAAGAGGGAGCTGAGCCAGAAAGCCAGGCTCTCGATTTACCGGTCGATCTACATCCCAATCCTCACCTATGGTCATGAGCTTTGGGTAATGACCGAAAGAACGAGATCGCGGATACAAGCGGCCGAAATGAGTTTCCTCCGTAGGGTGGCCGGGCTCAGCCTTAGAGATAGGGTGAGGAGCTCGGACATTCGGGAGGGACTCGGAGTAGAACCGCTGCTCCTCCGGATCGAAAGGAGCCAGTTGAGGTGGTTTGGGCATCTGGTCAGGATGCCTCCTGGACGCCTCCCCGGGGAGGTGTTTCGGGCATGTCCTGCCGGCAGAAGGCCCCCGGGTCGACCCAGGACACGTTGGAGAGGTTACATCTCCAATCTGGTCCGGGAACGCCTTGGGGTCCTGCCGGAGGAGCTGGTGGAGGTGGCCGGGGAGAGGACGGCCTGGAGCTCCCTAGTTGGGATGCTGCCCCCGCGACCCGGACCCGGATAAGCGGAGGAAGACGAGACGACGAGATAAATCCATCTATAACCGCACCGCTACTTCTGGACTCCAGACGAGTCCCGTTAGCATGACTGCAGCAAAACTGCTAACCGTGTTAGCTCCGGTAAGGAAAGAACAAGTCCTTTGGGAAAGCTACCCCCCCCCCCCCACACACACACACACACACACACACACACATATATATATAATCTAATAGATGATCTCTGTATTTCAACATTAGAACCTCCATGGCATCCTGGATTAGTGCAAACAACGAGTTGAGCTAAGGAGTTACTCCAGCATCAGGAAGATTTATTCTGGTAAATTGTCGGTTAAATATTTTCCAGAGTTATGTCAATAAACACACACAGCAGTAAAACTGTACATTACTGAACTATATTGGGACACATGATGGAGCTAAGACCAGCTTAGAGCTCCCAGTGGAGCACAGAAATGAAATATTTAAGAAAAGTAAACAAACTGAACCGATTTTGGTTCTGAAGATGAACAGAATCCTCCTCTATGTGCAAATCGGGTCGCAGGCCTTCTGAGTCAAACGGTCTAAAACATGTCTGCACCTCTGGTAGTGATATCCAGCTGGCGGGGTCGGAGTTCGGTTGAACTTCTCCAGTAATCCAATATCCGTTCTCGTCGCCGTATCCCAGAGAAAAAACAAATCTGATGGACTAGCAGAGGCTTCAGAAGCTACATCTGATTGATGACACAATGTTCTCTGCTATAACGCTAACGCAGAAACACCGGAGTCAGGCGTTGTTTACTACAGCTGTTTCAGCAGAGCTCCATGTGAAACGTCACCAGCTGCCCAGGGCTTAAACCGGAAGTTAGTTTCTGTTTTTCCCGCGCCGGTCACAAACATCAGATTTTCTTACAATTCCAGCCGTCAAGATCCAAAAACCTTTTTCACCTGAGGTTTTAATACACATTTACACATGCTGTTCAAATGAATTTTGCCTCTGGCCGATATCTTTTAGAAAAAGTTTTATTTTTTCGCTTCAGAAGAAGTGTCCAACGTGTTTTTACGCTTTCTCCGAGACTTGTCACGTCGCTAAGTTGTTAGCGCCGTATGCTAACATGTCAGTAGTGCAGCATAGCCTGCTGGAGGTTTTAAGGGTTCAGATCGAAAACACCCGACCTCTCACGCGGCTCACACATCGATCTTAAGTTGTCGCTGTTGCGCTCATGCCGTAATACAGTATTAGATGTGGTTAAAGCCAGACATGCAAAACAATCAATTTTACATAAATAAGTGACGCTTAGCCTGGCAGGGGGAGGGAAACCTGACGGGCCGCCAGGCTAATGAGAACTGGGGGAAACCCTGCCAAGATCGTCAACACTCATCTATCTTAATGCTGTTGAAACATGTAAACCAAAAAGCTTTATATCCACTGCTGCCTTTCTAATCTGAACTCAGTAACGTATGCTGTAACCACCCTGCCCTGCCTCCTCCTCCTTGCTGCCTGCCGGCTGTGGTCACAAGCAACAGAGTTGTTCCCGCTGCCTCTTCAGGAAACAGCACAAAAAATTAAAAAAACTTGGGATCTTGTAGGCGTGGCGCTGGGATTTCAGCCATGGCAGGTCGCCACGGCAACGTCTATGTAAGGGAAACACTGCCTAGACAATCCAAAAATGGGAAAAGAGGTGGAGCTGAGGGTGGGGCTGTTAGGGTTGGAACAAATGAACCAGTGTACCTACTAGCTAACCCAAGAAGCTAAGAAGGTCTTTGGGGACTGTAGTAGCCCACCTGCATGGCAGACTGGCTTCAGAATACAGCTTCGGGCTGTATTCATGATGGTCACCTGTGGAGATCTTATATGGACTGGTACTGTTAAATTACAAGTGGAGCCTCAGACCATTGCAATCGTAGCTTGGCGTCGTGGCATTTTACATCAGCTCATGCTCCACGGTTGGAGATTTGCAGGATATTAGCTACATGCTAACCCAACGCTAACTGAGTTTTTCTTGGTGTTTTTGCAAGAACAACGTGGTACAGCAACTCCAAAGTAAAGGCACCTCTGGCCTGCTTAGTAATAAAATCATAACTAGGTAAGCTGACCAAGGATATTGGGCTTCGCTGGTCCACTACAGTCAAAGATCCGCGAGTCCCCCGCTGTGTCGACACCCCATCGAGCTGAGAGCCAAGTCGAGAACGGCGGATCCTTGACTGCGGTATAACAGCAAAGCCGATTGCCTCCACTTTCCTCAGTCGTATATGTAACGCTAGTTTTGTTACCCAGCAGCCACACCAACACGTTATATTTCAACCCATCTTAGACCAAGCAGTGTTACGGCAAACGCAGATTTTCTCCCATTCTACCAGCAAACTGTTAGTGAGAGAACTGTGGTTGAGCGACTCAAAAGTGAAGCAGTGTCAACAAAAAGAGCTGCAGTGTTGTGGTCTCCCTCAGAGATCCACAAGTGACCAGCATGACTACAGCCTCGCATCGGAGCTGGACAACGCGTCCCGGCCGCCCCAGGAAGCGGGAGCAGCCTCCTGCTCTAACAACTGTTCCCGAGCAGGAAACAGGAGACGGGGGAGGCCGGGCACCCGCTCAAGGTTCTTATGCAGCCCCACTAACATGTTTGACCAAGCAGTTAAATGACACAGCGTTTCCCCCATTCAACCAGCGAAATAAAGCACAGAAATATGATTTAACTTACTAATAAAAAAGTAAAGCAGAAACTGCTTGGATGATCTGTTAGTGCAGTCAATAACCACAGCTAGCTCAGAGGAAATGCCTCCGTCTGGGCCTCACGTTAATAGGTGTTTGTTCGGCCATTTTGACTCTCTGAAGTTTAGTTTTGTCCAGCTAACATCCAAACACACAGAGGACACAACCAAAGTTTAGAGAGTCAAAATGGCCAAACATCTATTAACGTGAGGCTGAGGCCTTTCCCCGGGGCTAGCTCTGAAGTCACTGATGCTCATTAGTTATTCAGAATTTTAAGCATTAAATTCCACTTGAACAGAAGACTTACAAAAACATTCACGCTCCCCAGAGTCGTCATGGATGCAAACTAGATCTATTAAACCCAAAGTGGTTTTGGAACCAGGCTGTAAACATGTTTATTCTGCTGTGAAGATGGCATTTTTATCATGGGAGTCAATGAAGATTTGCTCACTTCTGGTGCCAGCCCCTAGAGGATGAGGGTGGAACTGCAATTTTAGCCACTTCCTTTTTTTTTTACTTCAATTTCATTGCAGAATTAAGGGGGCTTGGGAAACACACCTTAACAATGGCATCCGCAAGAGCAAAAGGATCTGGACCCAACTCAAAAGTAGTCTGAATGTTACACGGAAACATTACACAACAAAACAATGGTGGACATGGTGGCGATATTGAAAAATCTGCTCAGTTTGTGACTTTTTATATGAGTCTGATGTCAGAAACGGGAACCAGTGACTCCACCCCCAAGCAGATCAGTGAGCGACAGTCACTGAAGTTGCATTTTCAGCCTGACTCTTTACGCTTGGAACCACACGGAAGCAGGTACTGAAATGTTGGCCGCAATCACAGACCCATTACTGATGGGAATAGAATAGAATAGAATAGCCTTTATTGTCGTTGTACAGTGCACAGCTAAATTAGAGTGCTACTCCCTTTGGTGCTAAATGTGAAAGAATACAAAAAAACAATACAGAAATAATATAAATGTTAAATGACCCAACAGGACCCAACACCTATGAAAGGCCTTTTCCACTAGGATTTGCTCAACTCTGTAGCTTGACTCGGTTTGGCCCGGTCCCAAGGTGTTTCCACTAGTAACGGGTCCAAGGCTGCTGCCTCTTTATTAGTACCTGCTTCGATGTGGTTCCAAGTGTTCCAAGCTCCGGCTGAAGACGCCTTCTCCAGACTGGTTGGCTAGGGGACGGAGTCCCTTCTTGCACCAGACTTTTCCACCTCCCTGCCTGCAGCCTTTCATGATTATCTTATTTTTGGGGTGTGATAGAAAGTCTAACATCATGCCACCATGTCTTCCATCGTTGTGTTTGTGTGTCTCATAGAGATCACCTTGCACTCCAGAGCTTGAAAAGTAGCGCTGTCTACTGTGACGAGCCCACCCACTAGAGCTGTTTCTCAGTCGTAATGGGAAACCACGCGAACCATGTAGAGTGGAGTTGAGGGGCATTGAGAGGTAGAAATCGGCCCGGCCACTCTGCAGAGGAAACTTGTTTTGACTGCTTGTAGTTGTGATCTATCCACTAAAGCTAATGGGCTTAGGTGAGGGTTGAATGAATCAGTAAAAGAAAACCTGCACGATAATTAATGGGTTGTTTTGCTAATGAGTGCACAACAAATCATTATTCATGGTGAGAAGTGATATGTTACCACGTCGGTGAAAAGTGGCTGCAGCCCAGTCAAAGTGTCAGATGTTAGGAGAACATGCAGCAGCTGAAGCAACGCCCTCTGGTCTCTAGGAGCAGACAGCTGATCAGCAGATTAATTCTCTCTGGATGAGCAGCATGTCTGTTCAGCATTTGACCTGACGTCTGTCTCTCTGTCTGTCGGTCTCCGGGTTGTTCAGCTGTCCATTTTGTGAAAATGGCTCATTTAGATTTCGTGAAGTCTGCAGAGAAATAATGAGGTTTTGCTTGACTACGACATTGTTTGCCATGGAAACACAGCACACTGTTACATGGAAACACACGCACACGCTTGCAGCTGTTTATGACATTTAGTCCAACACCTTGTGTCTCATCTTCCTCTCCTTCCTCTCAGAGTCTGTCTGTCCTCTCACCTACCTGTCTCTCTGCCAGTCTGTCTCTCTGCTGAGTCGCTGGCTGCCTTCCTAACCACCAGATGTATTGATGGCCTCCCACCCATACACTAATTCCCAGCAGAGATGAGAGTGTGACTCAGTCTGTGTGTATCGTTCTGTCCCTTGTGAGTCTTCATATCCCCCATGTGCATCACCTTAGATGCAGGTAGAATCGGACTGGAAGGATATAAGCTCTTCATGTGCAGCTATTCTGTTACTGTCTTTGTAAAATGGTGAAAATCTTCTACTGGTTCTGACTGATGTGAAGCTGGACAATTATCCTTAAGCTTTTATTATGTTGTCAGAATTGCATCAATGCTACTTTCTAACCCCGTTTAGAACGTTTTCTAATTCAGTTTCTGCTCCCTTTGACACCAGAGCATGCCGAAAGCGTCAAACCTTAAGATCTTCAACTTTAACATTTTTAATGATTATTACTGATTATAGTCGACCACTGAGTTTTTCATGCAACCTGAATATGAAAACAGTCTCCCACACCTACAGAGGTGGACAATGTTGGTATCGAATGAACACAAAAACCACAGTGATCACGGAAATAACTTGAATCTGATCAAAGTAATAATAAATAAAAATTCTATGAAATTTAACCAGTGAAAGTCAGACATTGCTTTTCAACCATGCTTCAACAGAATTATTTAATATAAATAAACTCATGGAACAGGCCTGGAAAATAATTATGGTTCCTCTAACTTCATATTTTGATGTACAACCTGTGGATCTCCAATTTTCTGACTGGTAGACCACAGGCAGTAAGGATGGGCGGACATGTCTCAGCCTCACTCACTCTCAGCACTGGAGCTCCCCAGGGTTGTGTTCTGAGCCCCCTGCTGTACTCTTCGTACACCCACGACTGCGTGGCCACTACTGACTCCACCTCCATCATCAAGTTTGCTGATGACACTGTCTTGATGGGCCTGATCAACAACAATGAGTCGGCCTACCTAGAGATTGGAAATCTGGAGAACTGGTGCCAGAAGAACAATCTCCTCCTGAACGTCAGCAAGACAAAGGAGCTGATTGTGAACTTTAGTACAAAGCAGGAGAAGAACTACCAGATCCCCGTCATCAACAGGAGCCCAGTGGAGAGAGTGGACGGCTTCCAATACCTCGGTGTTCACATCACGCAGGACCTGTCATGGTCCTGTCGCATCAACACCGTGGTGAAAAAGGCCCGACAGCGTCTCTACCATCTCAGACGCTTGAGAGACATCAGACTGCCCTCCAGGAATTTCTACTCCTGCACTATAGAGAGCATCCTCATGGGAAACATCACAACCTGGTTTGGAAACAGCACCATGCAGCACAGACGAGCTCTACAGAGGGTGGTGCGGTCGGCTCAGCGCATCATCCACACCGAGCTCCCTGACCTGCACTTGATCTACAGCAAGCGGTGCTGGACCAGAGCCAGGAAGATCATGAAGGACCTCAGCCATCCCAACAATGGACTGTTCTCTCTGTTGCGGCCTGGGAAGCGATTCCGCTCCCTGAAGGCCAACACAGAGAGACTGAGGAGGAGCTTCTTGCTGCAGGCGATAAGGTCTCTCAATCGCATCACCACAGCGTTACCAGAGACTGATGGGGCTGAGGCAGGGTAGTGAGGAGGCATGGATCAGAGCCAGAGAGAGCCGTAATAAATCCAAGGGGAAAGGCGAGAGGCAAAATCCAGAGATGGGTTGGCGTTCGGTAAACCAGCTAGACTGAGAGGCAGAGTCAAAGACAGGGAGCAGACAGGAGGCGAGGTCGAGAAGCAGACCCAAGGTCCGTATACCAGGCAGGCTTGTAATCAAAGCAACAGGATCCAGTCAGGGGCGAGACAAGGTGGACGGTCTGTGAGACAAAACAAGGTCAGGATACGTGGTTCAGGCAATGTGGAAATGCTGGAGAATTAACTTGCTTTGGGCGTTCAGTAATCTGGCGCTGGCTTGGTGTTGGTCCTGGTGTTTTATAGAGAGCGTTGCAGGTGGAGCTGATGAGGAGTTAATGTGAGACAAGCGGTTTGGACGAGGTTGATGGTGAGCTGGTGGTGGTCGCTTTTCATGTATATTTGCTCAACCACTGCCACTTTAAATTTATATATATACTTTTTTCTTCTTCTATATATCAATATTTAGTATTTTTTTCATCATGCCCTTATTTGAACAGTTTATTTTACAAGTTCAATTTATTTTCTTTAGTATTTCTCTTTTTTTAAGGTCACTGGTGGCCGTATTAGCATTTCACTGCATTTCATACTGTGTATGACTACCGTATGTATTTGACAAATAAAATTTGAATTTGATTTGAATTTGAACCTTTTGAGACAATCACTGTAACCAAACGATTCCTGTAACTGTCAGTGAGACTTCTGCACCTCTCCGCGGGTATTTTGGCCCACTCCTCATGAGCAAACGGCACCAGTTGTCTCAGGTTTGAAGGATGCCATGTTTCAGCTCCTTCCAAAGATGCTCGATAAGATTGAGGTCAGGGCTCAGAAGGCCACTTTAGACTAGTCCAATGTTTTCCTCTTAGACATTGTTGGGTGTTTTTAGCTGTGTTTTGGGTCATTGTTAGGGAATTTATCAATAAAGCCATTACCTGCAGTCGAAGGGAAAAGAGACAATAAGCAGACAAGCCATCAAATTACTATTTGGGCAGAAGCTCATAGGCAACTGCCAAGAGATGTGCCCTGAGAGTTTATTCTATAACATGAGATAAGAAAAGAACAGAGGTGTGTGTGTGTGTGTGTGTGTGTGTGTGTGTGTGTGTGTGTGTGGGTGTGTGTGTGTGTGTGTGTGTATGTGTGTGTGTGTGTGTGTATGTGTGTGTCTGAGTGTGAGAATGCTTTCAGGAATAATGATAAAGAAATAATGAAACATAAAATTTCCATAACAGTCCTGTTGCAAGACCCATGACCTCTGACTGACACCAAGCTTTCTGACACTGGCCAGCACATTTCTCTCTAAAAACCCTTGATAGTCTTGAGATTTCAGCGTACCCTGCACAGATTCAAGACACCCTGTGATGCAGCAAAGCAGCCCAGAACATAACGGAGCCTCCTCCGTGTTTCACAGTAGGGAGTGTTCTTTTTCTGATATGCTTCGTTTTTCTGTCTGTGAACATAGAGCTGATGAGCCTCAACAAAATGTTCCATTTTTGTCTCATCTGTCCATGACAGGGCCTGATCAACACTTTGTTGTACCCTGGGCAACAATATTCAAGGGCCCCATCATCACGACCCAATGATCACCATAATATGGTCACATACAGAATATTTTACTGTAATATGCAGTAAATATACTCAATACTTGAATGCCTGACATCACGTAACCCGCTCAGAGTAACCTTTGACCCACCTTGTGTGGACTGACCAATGAGGAGAGGGTCTTAACTTGAGGCCCTCTCTTCATTGGTCAGTCTGCATGAGACTGACTCTCAACTGATGTTCAAAGTCATAGGCAGCGAAGCGTCTCTGTGCAGCGCAAAAGCCCGGTTGGACAGTTTGTTTAATGTAGGGTGACCATATTTCCATTTCCAAACAAGACAGGGGATCTGTGCCTATGACGTCACACTATGGCAACGCCACACAAACCATGTTGGTGTAATGATTCATGTTCCTCATATTCTGCCTGTCATGCTGGTTGCCCTTCCTGCCCTAGTCAGCATCATTTGGTTCACCTGAGTTCTGCCTTATTACTTCATGGAGCACACCTGTTCTTTCTTCTATTTAAACCCTCAGTGCCAGATTGTCTGTAGCCTTTTGTCTCAGCATTCCAGCAATTCATCGTTGTGACCTACCAAGCCCCGTACACGTACACGTACACGTTCCTGGATTGTCTCTGCCTAGCCCTTAAAGGATTTGTCTGCTTTTCTGACCTCTGGACTCCGACCCTGTTCTGAACCACGGCTTCTGATCCTAGTCTGCTCCTCCTGTTAAGTATACCTGCTTCTGCCTCTCTGTTGATGGCCTTTGCCTGTTTCTGAGCCCTGCCTATGGACTGAGTATTTGTGCATAATAACATTTGCCAGTGTCACAGAAGAGGAGGGAGTTTTCTGTCTAAGGAACATCCTGGGAACTCTATCCAAACCGTTTCCCCCTGCCTCTGCCTCTGCCATACTTTCCCTCTTCACTGACCGCTTCAACAGTACTTAGCTCCAGAGACCCAGCTCATGCCCAAACCCTTATTAATAAAGTATATTTTTATATATTTAACTCCTGTGTGTGGCTGAATTCCGGGTCTCCAGAAAACCTTTTTACAGTTGGGACCCATTTTTTGTAAGAACTAAATTAATATCAGATTCTGCCAATAAAAGGGCTCTAAAACAATTCATATGTAAATATTTAACATATTTATAGCAAAATCTCATTTTTCTGCTTTAGTGCTGCAACAAGGTTTTATTAATAATAAATTTTTATACCTTTTGTTTTACTACAGCATCGGTACGCTTCCTGTGCACAGATTATTAAGGATGCTTGTTTCAGCTGTGAGATTAGACGATAGGATCAATGATAAAATAAGTTGTCACAAACTCCATGGAAACTTTCAGAGAATCCACAAATAGTGGCTTTCAATTAGCCTTGGCCCCCAGAATGTCTTGAAACGGCCCTGGGTGTGTGACTGAGTGTTTGTAGGTGATCTGAATTGTATCAGATGTATAATTATTACATGTGTATAACTTATTGTTTTATACAGGTAAGAACGTGTAGTGGTGATAAATCTACCTACAGTTTACTTTGTTTTCTTGTTTTTATTGAACTATTTCCTGTCCTGTCTGTCTCTCATCTTCCTGCATCTCCTCTAAACTCTCCAGAAAATCTGTTGCCTGGATTCTTACTTTTTCACCTCATCAGTTACTTCTGAGCAGATCAAAGGGATCTCGTGACCGCAAAGCGGAGTGCGCGTTTCGATGCTGCGTCAGTGAGGTGACATCACCGCAGCACAGGTGATGAGCTCCGCATCTGTAAATAAGATACATTTTAGCATAGTAGATGTAGAGACAATATCCTTTATATAAATAATAAATACTTTAGGGCCTAGTACCGACCCTTGTGGTACTCCACAAGTAATATTATCCAAATTGGATTTGATGTTGTTTATTTGAACATACTGTTTTCTGTCATGTAAATAACTCATAATCCATTTTAGGGCTGTTCCTGTTATGCCAAATATACTAAGTTTTTTTTTTTTAAGAATGTCTTGATCTACTGTATCGAATGCTTTTTTTAGGTCAATGAAGATACTTATCAAATTTTTTTTGTTTTTTTTTGGTCAATGGCTTCCGATATTTCTTCTGTTAATTCCATTAGTGCCATTGCAGTCTAAACCCGTACTGACTGTCATTTAAGATATTCATGAACTCACCCATCTTTTTTGTTGTTCTTTTAGCGTCCAGCAGAAAATGTCTCGGCTAGTAGAAGATAACAGTTAGCATTAGCAAGTCCACCACATGGCAGAACTCCTCCTGGCTTAAGATATATGTGTAAGTAAGTAGTAAGTAAATGTTATTTCTACAGCACTTATCACAGACATAGAATCACAAAGTGCTTCACATAGATCAAAACAAAATAAAATCAAAATGCTCCCAAAACAGAATTAGATTAACATCAGAAAAAATAAAGACAAAAAAATATAAAATTTCATAAACAGATGAAAGATTAAAAATTTGAGTTAAAAATAAGAAAATAAAAGGTTTAGGTAAAAGCAGCTTTAAATAAAAGGGTCTTTAGCTGTTTTTTAAAAGTGTCCAGACTGTCAACGCTGCGTAAGGATAAAGGAAGATCGTTACAGAGTCGGGGTAAAACAGTCTGGAAGGAGCGACCACCTCGACTTTTATATCTGGTCTTTGGAACTTCTAGAAGGTTCTGGTGTGTGGACCTGAGGGCTCGGGTTGGAGCATAAGGCTTTAACAGTTCAGTAATGTAGGGAGGAGCTTGACCATGTAGAGCCCTAAAAGTTCTAGTCAGGACTCTAAAATGAACTCTAAAGTTAACGGGTAACCAGTGCAGAGACAACAGAATAGGAGTGATGTGAGCTCTTCTGTTTGCTCCAGTTAGGAGCCTCGCTGCAGAGTTCTGGACCAACTGAAGGCGGTCAAGGGCTTTTTTGTTAGAACATGTGAAGAGTGTGTTACAGTCATCTAGACGGGAGGAGATAAAGGCATGGAGAACCATTTCAGGTTCATGTTTTGACACCAACCTTCACAGTTTGGAGATATTTCTTAAATGATAAAAACAGTTTCGGACCAACGTTTTTGAATGACCTTCAAGAGACATTGATTGGTCAAAAACACCCAAATTTCTTAAGTTTGTCTTGACGGCAGAAGATAAATGACCAAGTTTTAGACTAGCCAGGGGAACCATGCTCTCAGGGGCAATGTGGAGATAAAACATCAAAAATTGACTCAGTGGTAGATTTGTAATTGTCAGGAACGTTGTTTGTGCAGTGTGTACAGGTGTCAGACGACACAAACCCCATCCTGAACATCCGATGACCTGTATAGTGTACTCTGTGTAGAATTTTGTACTGAATTAATTGTAAATTGGAGTGTCTGATCATTCTAAAAGTTTTTAAACAAGTTTGGGACCAGAAGTTCTGGTCAAAGCTGACTGATAGATCCACCTCCCATTTTTCAATAGGGATTATTATTCTATTGTCTATTTTGGACAGTGTCTTATATACTTTAGACAGTAGTTTGGGGGGTTTGAGATTATAGAAGTCTAATACCCTTGGTGGTGTTTGTAATTCTATTTTATTGAGCTTAAATTTTTGTTTTACCACAGATTTAATTTGGTGGTATTCTAAAAAGCTATTCTTATCTATTCCAAATTGGGAGACTATTCTATTAAATGGGATGAAGTCCAGTCCTTCATATATGTGTTCCAGGTATAGGATTCCTTTATTTTTCCAGTCCGGAAGGTTCATCATTTTATTATTTTGCAAAATATCAGGATTATTCCAGATAGGTGTGCGTCTGCATGGTACTAGTGAAGACTCTGTCATTTTAAGATACTCCCACCATGCTGTCAGAGAGGTGCTGATACTAATACTTTTGAAGCTTTCATGTTTTCTTATGCTTGAGCTAATAAATGGTAAGTCTGAAAGCTCTATCGTATTGCAAAGTGTCTGTTCTATATCTAACCAGGACTCGTCTAATGGGTTATCTTGCAACCATCTTGGTATATATTGCAGCCTGTTGGCTAAGAAATAATAATAAAAGTTGGGTAGATCCAGTCCTCCACTGTCTTTGGTCTTCTGAAGCGTTTTTAAGCTAATTCGTGGAGGTTTATCCTGCCAAAGGAATTTAGTGATTAAGGAGTCCAGAGATCTAAACCAGTCACCTGGTGGCTTGGTGGCAATGCAGGCGTTGTACCGGTCTGTCATGCTGAAAAGAGAGCTGAGCCAGAAGACCAAGCTCTCGATTTACTGGCCGATCTAAGTTCCTACCCTCACCTATGGTGACAAGCTTTGGATAGTTACTGAAAGAACGAGATTGCGAATACAAGCGGCCAAAATGAGTTTTCTCCACAGGGTGTCTAGGCTCTCCTTTAGAGATAAGGTGAGAAGCCCGGTCATCCAGGAGAGGCTCGCAGTAGACCTGCTTCTCCTCCACATCGAGAGGAGCCAGTTGAAGTGGCTGGGGCAACTTATTAGGATGCCTCCTGGACGCAGGTTCAGTTCAGCTTTTGTAAACCAGAAATATGCTGTTTTGTATTGCTTTTGTCTGAATAAATTCATATTCATATGAGTTTTCCGTTGGGCTGCAGTATAGCTCAGAAGGTAGAGCAGGTGGTCCAGTAAGCAGGTTGCAGGATTGATCTCAGCTCTGGCATGTGTGTACAATTTTGTATTTCTAGCTTAGAAAATTGGGTAATATTTACTAATAAATGTCAGTAAGATTTTACCCAATTCCTTTAAGATTTTTTTACTTTGAGTATAAGATACTATTTGTAGAGATATATGGGGTATAAATTAACCAAGCAAATTGTTACCTCTATTTTATTGGGTAGTTTCTATAGGTTGCTTTTTACAGTGCATGGAGACCATAGAGCAGGGGTCCTCTACTAAATGTATCAAGGGCCATGGTTTGTTCCAGCAGAGACCGTGAGGGTCAGATGCTCTTCTAAAATAAAGTTCAAGTCTTATTGTATCTTCATTTATTAATATTTAAAATGGCTTTGTATTTCATCTGAACTGTTTTGATTGTGGTTTTAGTGTCATGGTCTGAGGCAAGAGTCTAACCCAGGACATGCAGAATCAGGAGACGGAATCAGATTGAATGAAAAAATAAAATATTTTGTTAAAACGATGAACTAAAGGTGCATTGGAAGTCCAGCGGGTGAGGCAACGGGAAGCAGCGTCTAGAGGGGAGAGTAGCAGAGGTGAGTATGGGAGTTGTAGTACAATAGGGGAAACACTGACGGAGGGACTTACGGTTTGGGAAGAGAAGTGCGAGGGAGGGGTGAGCCGGGGTAATAATCCAGGGAATGAATGAAGAGCGGTTGAGATGGGGAGAGAGAATGGATCCGAGCCAGTGTGGGTCTTGGAGAGGGCGCGAGGTGTGGTGGGGAGCGGGTCGGTTAAGCAGTGGATGGTGAACCAGGAAGCGAGCCGGGTAAAGGTCCATACAGCGTTGGGGTGAATCCCTAGGAGAATCCAACCTGAGGTGAGTAATTCAAAATATCCAAGTTAGTCGAGGTCACAAGAGAAGCACAAGAGTTCGAGAACTAGAGATGGAATAAATCGAAGGCTAGAAACTACCAGTCAGTAGTAATCTTCCGGCGTTGAATCATGTCAACCATCCTCCTTACAAGCCGGCCAGCTGAATAGCTGAATGGGTAACAGCTGTTGTTCCCTCTCCTGAAAAACAAAACTCAAAGATGGTAAGAAACGAGAGGAGCACTCTCCCCGGCTCATGACATGTAGTTGTTTACAGAATGCAAACTTTTATTGATATTTGGAACATTCATTTTGCTGCTAAACTTCAAAGTCCCCCAGTTGGGGGACGTCAGGCCCAAAGTGTTGGGGGGTCATGTGGAAAGGTCTGGCTGACCAGATGTGGCCCGCGAGCCACCAGTTGAGTTTCAGTGCCACAGATGGATGTTTGTGCTTTTGGGCTTTCAGAGATGTAAACTATGTGAGAACACCAGCTGTCACGGCTCAAACAGACACCTTTACGTCTCTCTGCTTCCTGCAGTAGAGGGGCGGAGGATGACATGAAAATCTGGTCAAAGCTAACATACAGTAGCATTTTAGCTACTTGTTGTGTCCAACAGTGAGGCAATGAGCAATCTTAAATGCTCAGAGGCTCATCGGTACCTACAGTTGGTCGTGTTTTGTTGAAACTTTAAAACTGATGTCGAGCTGAGTCAAAGCCTAAATCTCTTCTCACAAAGCCTGGGCTCTAGCTTCTTCATCAGGAGAAATACAAACATCAGGTGTTCCTGTGTTGCAGGTCAAGGCAGATCTTGCAGCCATGCGGCTGCCGTCCTATGGAAAGTCATTTTTACGACAGGTTTAAGGCTCATTTTCAACACGCTTGATAATGTTAAACCGTGAGCTCTGTTTTAATCGTGTCTGCTTGTTAAAAGAATGATTCCATTCAGTTATTTTGGGGTCTAAAGTCTGTGTGTACATTTTTAAAATGATTCTTATTTCAGATTGACAATGCAGTCAGACAGGGAAAGACCGGGTCTTCATGCACTGATGTACAGCCAAAGTGGAATGCAGCCACCCTCTCTCTTAGTCCGAGGTGCATGTTCCAGTCATGAAGTTTCTGGTTGTTAGTAAAACAGCTAACATGTTCCCAAGCCACGCAAATCCATATTCCAGGGGGAAATGGTTTTTTAAATCCTCTTGAATTCTTCCAAGAACCTACTGCGATGTACAAAACCTCAACATGCATGTCAATGGCCAGTGATGGTACAGTATCTCGCCGGATGTTGGGTGCATCATCGTTTTACGTGAGCGGGCCCAGGAATGGGAAGGATAGAGCTTTTCTAAGTCGGGGACTCCAAAGCACTTTACAAGACAATCATTGTAACACCGGCGCCCTGGGACACACTGCCAGAAAAGAGGCTGTCTACACAAACAGTCCTTCCGATCACCAGCAGCAGGCAAAGAGGGTGGAGTCACTTGCCCAAGGACACAATGATTGACACGGACAGAGCCTGGGTTTGAACCGGCAACCCATCGAAGCGTGAACTCCTAACACCTGAGCCACTGTCACCCCATACTTCCTCGTAGCTTCAGGCTAGCTGGATTAGTTGAACAGTCATTTAATCTAGAAGCTTGTTGTGGACCAGGGATAACCAACCCTGGTCCCGGAGGTCCTCTATCCAACATGTTTTAGTTGTTTCACTACTCCAGCACACCTGCTTTTAATCAGAGAGTGAGTAACAGGCCAATGAGCTGCTGAAGAGGTGATTCAGCCACTGAATCAGGTGTGTTGCAGCAGGAAACACCTGAATTAGGATGATTCTTGTCTAAATTCAACTGAACGTAATTAGATAGATTAGAACATACTTCGGCCTGGACTTGCTGTAACGCACCCTGCACCTGCAGTCAACGTTGCATGGATGTGCAGCTCATGTCTACATTGAGTCTGTCGGTCCAGACCACGTCTGTAGGATGTCCAAACTACGTCTTTGCACAGTGGGGCACCTGCATCTTGCCACACTAAAGCTTCTGCTGGAAATATCTCTGCTTCTGACCTGGTCTGAGACGAGGGACAGCCCTGGTAGAGTCCAAACCATACCGGTAACACTATGGGCTTTGTAAAACAAAGCAGACACTGCTCTTTATTTTGATGATACATGGACCAAATAATCAAACTTCCACTGTTCCATGACCCAGAGGTACAAGCCAGGTTCAACAAACAGCTGGAGCCTCTTTTCCATCGGCCTAGAGCGGGGGTCGGCAATCCGCGGCTCTGGAGCCGCATGCGGCTCTTCCATCCATCTGATGCGGCCCTCTGTGCTTGTAAAATAATGAATGGATATTTGAATAAAATGCTTTATATTTTACTGAATTAATTTTATATCTGTAAGTCAATTCTTTGTAAAGATTGTCTGCGTAAACCTGAACAGGGTCACGCTTGTGCGTAATCATAAAGGCGCTTTCTGAGCTGAAGAGGATGTGAGATTCTGGGATTCTCCTCAGACGGCTCCTGGATGTGTCGCCACGTTGGAGACAGGAACAAGCGCTATTCAGCCAAAGTTTCATAATCAGGGAACATTTTCTAAGTGACAAGTCTCGCTTCAGTGGAAGGAATCTTCCCGCATGCGCTCTGGTTCTGCGACGTGCTCCAAGCCCCTCTCCACATCTTCAGCTCGCTGTGCACCTTATGTACGCGCTGACTGAGCAGTGTCCAGCTCAGATGTTCAGAAGGAAATCTTTTCTTGAGTGATTTAGCTACATCTGTGATGTGCGTAGAATAAAATGTCAGTTCGTCTGCATGCGTCGGGGTAATTCTTTCTATTCTTTCTCCGTCAAAATAAACGATCAAATACAGGAACTGTCCGGTCAACACAAGCCCTGCTTTTAACTGTTCTGTTTTCTTGTGAAAATAAATCAAATTAAACTTGATTACCACCAGAGCCAGGCGCACTGCGCCGTTATCTCCGTCGCTGTAAACGAGGGAAAAACAAAATGATCGGATCCTTTTCTGACCTTCCCCACCTACAAAGTTTAATTACAACAATCAAACGTGACAGAGCCTGGATTTGTATTCTGAACAGTCTAAACATGTTTTAAAAAGAAACGTATGACAAAAGTGGCACCTGCTCAGTAAAACCACCAACAGGGTGAGAAATATCTAAATATTGTCGGCAGAGACGGGCTACAACTTCTGGATCCACTTTATATAAATCGTTTTATTGATTATCTTCATATGAAAGATAGCTTTGACGTACACGAGCGACCGGTACCGGCTGCTGTCACCTGTTGTGAGCAGCTCTCTGCTGTCTGAGGGTAGGCCCCGCCCACAATGCTGCGGCCGCTGCGGTGTTTTCTTTACTGTGGGAAACGGGTAATAATGGCTCTTTGATGGGAACAGGTTGCAGACACGTGGCCTAGAGTAAAGTTCAACTTCAACAAGTCAATCGTGCCAGATATAATAGCCCCACAAATCCAAAACCTTCAGCAACCTCCATCATCCATTACTCTGTTATTGCCCTCTTATCCGGGGCCGTGTCACCAGGGCAGCAGCCTAAGCAGAGAGGGTCCAGACTTCACTCTTCCCAGTCACTTGGGCCAGCTCTTCAGGAGGGAATCCCAAAGCATTCCCTGTCCAGTGGAGAATCTTAGACCCACCAGCGTGTCCTGCGTCTTCTCTTAGGTCTCCTCTAGATTAGACGTGCCCAGAAAATCAGGGATGCATTCAGGAGGCATCCGGTTAGGATCACCTCAACTGGCTCCTTTGAATGTGGAGAAGCAGCTCCTCCGAGCCCCTCCCAGATGACCGAGCTTCTCACCCTATCTCTGAGGGAGAGCCCAGCCACCCTGTGGAGAAAACTCATTTTGGCCGCTTGTATCTGCGATCTCGTTCTTTCTGTCACTACACAGAGCCTGTGACCATAGGTGAGGGTGGGAATGTGGATCGGCCGGTAAATCAACAGCATCGCCCTCTGGCTCAGCTCTCTCTTCACCATGACAACACCTGCATCACCGCAGACGCAGCACCAATCTGCCTATCCATCTCACGCTCTATCTTTCTCTCACTTCTGAGCAAAACTCCTCCACTTGGGGCAGGACCTTGTCCCTGACCTGGAGAAGGCATTCTTCCCTTTTTCTGACTCAAGACCACGGTCTCAGAGTCAGAGGAGCTGATCCTGCGAACTGCTCCAGCGACAGCTGGAGTTCATGGTCTGATGAAGCCAATAGGACCACATCATCTGCATGAAGCAGCCCCTCAACACCTTGGCTGTGTTTAGAAATCATGTACATAAAAGTTATGAACAGAATCTGTGACAAAGGGCATCCTTGGCAGAGTCCAACTCTCACCTGGAACGAGCCCGGCTTACTGCGGGTCAGAACTGTTGCAGCCCAACGCCTTGGGCCGCAACGTGGAGGAGTGAGCACCACCTCACTCCTCCACGTGGACCTCAAGGGATAAACCATCAATCCTGCTCAATGGTCATCTTTCCCCGTGGGGTCACCCATAAAGACAGTGGGAGGGATAAAAAATCTCTCCAAACCTGCAACAGGTCAAGCAGGCTGGAGTCCCCGTGGTAATCTGCCTGAACTTCACCGAGCAGACCTTTAGTCTTCACCCAAAGGTGCAGTCAAGGCCTGCACTCCAGCCTGGCCGCTGAGGAAGCAGAGGAGCAACAACGTCTTTGGGGGCCAACCCAAAGATGACTTTTTAATGGCGTTTCAGAATTCCTCCCATGTGCAACTTTTACATCCATGACCGTAGAGGCTGCTGTAGGCTTTTTGAAACCTATCAGCTGCATCAAGGGTCCTGTGTGACAGCCAAGCCATGAATGCCTCCTTCAGCTTCACAGCTTCCAGCAACACCAAGTGGTTCCCCAGTTTCCACCGATGTTCTGTCCGATGCTATGACATGGAATCTGAACGGGTCAGAACGAGGCCGAGGGCGATCAGTCTGAAGATACGACTAAACAGTCAGTAACTGAGCCTCTGCCTCGTATCAAGAGCACTGATGGGCCACCCTTTGCTTGTTTGTTATCTGTTTGTCGAACAGCTTGTGCTCAGGTCAGGAACGCCATTCGTCCCACTCATTCTTACCCATGTGACTCAGTCATTGCAAACTCGTGTTTTGAGTCTGCAAAAAAAAAAACTAATGTCAGCCACCGATAGTTCTCCTTCTAGGAGACAACCAGAGACCAGAAGCCCAGGTAATCAGATCTGCTGTCCGGCTCTCATAAACAACAGTCACAACCTTCCCTCCTGCAGCTTAGAGCTGCAGAGAGAAAATCTCTTGCTAATAATTTGTGAGTATGCCCTTACCCACCCAGTGCCTCCCCCATGAGCAACCCTGGGGTAGGGGTGAGTCCAGCCATAACTAGTGTTGCTGAACTGCAAACAAGCGCTGGCTGCTTCCCCTCCAGCAAGGTGATCATAAAAATATGTAAAACCAGTTTATGATGCTGGGAATCCGCCTTCCCAGAACCTCACCCTCGCCTGCCATCCTGTTTCCAGAGCATTTAGCCTCGACCTCTCCTTGCCCACCCAAGTTGTGACGTGAATTTAAAAAACCATTAGTTCTGCCTTTTTTAGGTGGTCCTAGTAAACACACATTACAGAGGCTTGTTAGCGGTGAACACACAGAGAGGTCTAGCTGTTATGGAGGTATGATTGAGCTGTTTCTGTCTGTATTCTTCGTAGTGGTAAATTATCACATTTCAGTGTTGAACTCAGAGTCGGATCCATGATGAGGACGTATTTCTTCCTCCCGTCATGTCTGTGGTTGTTGTCCCAACAGGGCTGATGACTCCGGTCTCACGTGAGAAACTTTCTGTAGCGTGGGATTCTGGTTTGATGCCAGACGTGAGCTTTTCCTTGCTTTGGTTTGTTTGTTGCTGTAAATCATTCAAATACACACAGGAACTCAGGATGTCCAAGTCAAGATCCCAGTCCGTCTTTTTCTGACTCCAGTCCGGTTGCTCGCATTATTTTCTTTTTCAGCTCAGTTCAGTTCAATCCAGTTTATTTAAATAGACACGACAACGTGTTTTTGTCTCATAGCACCGACTTTCATTTATAAAATCATGAGTCTGGCGGCTCCATGGATCTACTCAGCAGAAACTAAGAGTTAAAAATAATCTCATGTCATTCTTTTCCTTCTGTTTATGACACAAATAAGAACTTAGAAGAGGTAGAGAAGGTGTTCAGATTAAAGTTGAAGGCTAGTGACAAAAGGTGAAAAACTAAAAACTAAATCCAGATAGAAGGAGAAAGTAAAGCCTGAGGAATCGACGCTGTCATGGCTCGAGGTAAGTGCCTAACCCAAGACATGCAGAATCATCACACAAGTCCAAAGAATAAAGTAAAATGTCTTTATTATAAACGGAACTAAGAACTGCAACAGGGAAGTCCTGTGCTGAGGAGCCAAGACGGCTCGAGTCTTTGAGGTGTCGGTGCTGAGAGGAAGTGTAGCCGGGAAGGACGCTGAGCAGAGGATGAGAGATGTCGTAGGAGTGAGGCAGCAGAGGGAAATCCGAGCCGGAACGTCGGAGGAGGACGGGACGTGTAGAATAATCCAGAATTGGAGACAGCGAGGGTGAGATGATGATGAGGTGATCCTGAGCGAGACAAACGGGTATAAGGGAATATCCAAATCCAAATCCGAAACTACGATCCAAGGTCAATAATCCAAACACGAGTTAAACAGGTTTCAAGGTTCAAGGTCGAGTGGCTGGTGCTACCTGAACTGGTACAATCATCCGGCGAAATGAAGTGTCTCCGTCCTCCTTTTAAACCCGCGTTCCTGATTAGGGAATCGTCTGCAGCTGTAGTTCCCTCTGCTCCCCACCTGCGGAGAATGAACTCAGGTTCTAGTGAGAGGAGATGATGGAACTCACCTCTGCTCAGGGACATGACAGTCGCCTTGGGCTATAGGGAGCCTAAGTCTTCTCCCTGTCTGGTCGGCTCATGGGTCCGTGGAAGACAGCGGGGCTAAAACAGCTGTTTTCTAATCCACTTTGCCCTGGATTGCACACGTCGCACTTCAATTTAAATGAAACGTCAGTCACGTACTTTGAGATTTATCAGCTTGTAAATGTTCGTAATTAGCATGACTACAAATCAGATGTCGGTACGTCGCACATATCAATCAATCAATCAAATCAATCAAAGCTTTATTTATAAAGCGCCTTCCGCAACCCTGTCAGGAAGCCCAAGGCGCTGAACATGGTACAGTAGAAGGTAAATATATTGAATAAATCAACAATAAAAGCAATTCAAATTACAAAATAGGTGAAACATTCTGGTACAGGACAGATGGGTAAAATAAGGGATAGAGTGAACCAATGAAAACGGTGAAATAAAATCAACATAAAAGAGGGCCAAAGACGAGGAGTTTGAATTGTGAGCGATAGCAAATGTTGATGACATCATCACAGAATCCCCTCCCCCCCAGCGTAGCTACATGTTTGGTGGTTCTTGCCTCCTGAAGGAAGAATTTGAAGTTTGCTAAACTTCCTCTGTTTCTCTCTTCGTCTCGTTCTGTGACATCCCTCTGTCCTGAGCCCAGTCATTTGTTTTGTTTTTTGTTAGTTCTGTAACTAAAATGATGACATAGTGAGAAAGTTCAGCTGCAGCACCGGTCGTTCTAACATTTTGTTATACTCAGGGTTAAGGTCAAAGGTCTGCCGTCCCCGAGACATTTTCTAAAGACCTTCTGAGTTCCTACTGATACTGAAGCAGACGTCGATGGCCTTATCCACATCGTATTGTTGCTGACAGGTTTTTGTGTTTTATGGGTCTGCAACCATTAAAGCCATTACAGGCTTGTAAGCCATAAATTATAGAGTAGCTTTTCATTAATAGTCTCCTGTTTTTCCTCACTTAGACACAGCGATGGATTTATAGACCGTTAACACGTTTAGGGCTTGTGATGTGAAGGCATCGGCTTTACTCTGCGCCTCGGTCTACTTCAAAGATGATAAATCCTTCCCAAGAATCACTGACTGGTTTCTGATCTCACTGAGTAAAAACACACAAATGTGTCTTTTAAGGCCCTTAGATAACTGGATTTAGGAAATAAACTTTTATAAACCTTTTAATGTTGATGTTTTGTTGGTTTTAGAATTAATTTTACCACCGTGTTGTGTCCACTAAATGTGAGGATGCCTCCAACCCAAACCCAAATAATAACACAAGTCTGTCTGAGATCTCTGAAAGGCCAAAGGAAAGAAAACATGCAAGGCTAAATGTGGCCACATTCCTTGCTGTAGGCTGCTCTGTCCCAGATTCCTCTGAGATATGTGAGCAGATGCAGATTCAGCTCTTAAAATCCTCTGTCTGTGTCCCACTGGGTCCACGGGTCTGTTGGTGCTGGGACCTACTGGTGATGTTTCCATTTGCAAGCTGGAGCCAAGAGAACACCTTACATCAGATTTTGTGGCAGACTCCAGATCAGCCCTTTTTTACTCCGCTGGATCCTCCTGAGTTCACCTTTAGCTCCAGCTAGCGGCTGAGGAGCAGATCTCTGAAAGCTGGCTTCCGCCAGCATGCCTCTCTGTTCCCACAGGATCAAGCGTGGACTTGGTTGAGTTTTCGTTGAGTAAGACAGGTTAGAGGCCTGCTTGGCCTTCAAGGGTGTGGTCACTCCATGTCTTTCCCACCAGATGCAGCTGGTCTCTCAGGTCGATGGTTTTCATGTTTGAGCATTTCCCATTTTTAGTTGACCTCCTTTGTAATCTTAAACTAACCAGACCCATCAATACAACGGGATTAGTTATGACACAGACACACCCTCTGGACTGGCGCCAGTTCCATGATGGACCTGGAAGTAGAATCGGACTCAGTGGCTTGATGGTCAGCTGTGATACGGCTGATCATGGATGAGAATTACTGTAAGCTGCATCAGTGGTGCTGTATTATCACCTGGAAACTGATCGTCATATCTTTGTCTGAATTATTCCTTTTTAAAATGCTTACACCCAACATCTGCTGGAATACCTAAAAGCACATTTTAATTGTGTTTAGATGATATAGTTTTTATTTTTGGTCAGAAGAGGGAAAAGTAAGCCCTTCCTCTGGTTGGGCGGGAGTCTGTTGTAGGCAGGATTCGTTGAGATGGAGCCCTTTTTGAAAGGTTGGTCGATCCATTAGTTTGGTGCACTCGTCTCAGTAAATGATGGAAAAAATCAAATGCAAAACATTTTTTAAATCGTTTGTTCAGTTTTAAAAGTGTGATGTTGGAGCGATGGAGGAGGAGGAGACTGCTGTATTCAGTGTGAGATTTTATTTTATAACATCATCATGTGCTTGCATATGAACACATCAGTATAAAGTGTACAAACGTAACGTCCAGCAATGGGCAGTTTTAGGTACAGTCTGACCTTCCAACATCTGTTCAACATCTGGTCAGAAAGGAGACACAACACTGCACGTGTTCCCTTTAAACGAGTCCGCCTTCACACCAGCTGGGACTCACAGACTCTGCAAGTCTGAAAGATAAACAATAACTTTCTTTCCCAAGGTCCCATCTGTCTGCCTCCACAGAAGGAACAACTCCAGCTCGGATCAAGTGCTAAAATCAAGAATGATTTCCTACATCAATATGAACTTCTTCCATGACTCATAATCTCGATAATCATTAAATAAAAGCTGTTTATTACCACTTACAATCACATTATTATGGAATGCTTCATTAATCTGTGCTCAGTGGAGGAAATGTCATGTTAAGTCTACCACTGCAGTGTGTTCAGCGTGTTTAGACGACAGGTCCATAACATCACACAATAACAAGTTAAACTCCGACACATAACCTGCCCTTTTAACCAGTCAGAACATCCGGTATCAAGAAGGCGTGTTTCTGAGTTGTCTTGGTAACATCTCCCAAGCTGTCAGCCTCTGATTGGCCGTGCAAGTCATAACATCAAAACCTTAAAACTGGATCATGCTGAGTGATTCGTTAGTAAAAGAGAACGCTTCAGACCGGCCACCTGTCGCAACCTCTTTAACCATCAAAGGTTCTGACACGTCGTCAAGACCTTTTTGCACCTGCAGAGCTGAGACAGCTAAACAGCTCCTGCAGAACAAGCTGATATTATTATTAGGCTCCTGAAGAGTCCTCCAGACGCGCGGTTCCATCCAGCTGTCGTGACCCGAGACCTCTCTGGACTGAAGAGTCGGTACCACGGTGTTCTACGGCCCTCCGGTGCCGGCGGTCAGCCGGCCCCTGTGACTTTCCGATCCACCGAAAATTCTTTTTCATCCGCAGACGCCGCTCTCCGAGATTCGGAAGTTCTGACCTACATCACATTGACACATAGCCTTCATCGCATTTAGCTGCATCCAGTCACAGGAAATGCGTAGTTCACTTGTCGTGTTGTAATTGTAATAAAATAATTTCTTACTTTATGAACCTGACTCTTTTCTGAATCAAAACGAAGTGTAAGCAAAAATCCTAGAACCTTCCGATTAAGCCCTATAATCGTCTGATATTTACAATAAACATCAAGCAAGGTAATAATATCTTATATTCGTGTAGAATATCACATCTTCCTGGTCTCAAGTACAAATAAGTAATCCATTTGCCAGCCCTACACAAAGAAACGCACACTAATGTAGATGGGTTGTCATATTTTCTCACATCTCTTGATTGTAGTGTGAAGGCAGTGCTGACGGACCCGCTGTCCACCGGGGCGCTGGATCTCTCGGGGATTCCTCTGACCATTCGAGACATGGAGCGTCTGTGTGCACACCTGCAGCGCCATGCGTCCACCGTAGTCAGCTTGGAGCTGGGCTTCACTGAGCTGACAGATGAGGCATTCCTCCAGCTCCTCCCCACGCTGGCTTCACTGCCACACCTGGAGACCCTGGCTCTGAATGGAAACAGGCTGACCAGAGCCATTCTGAAGGAGCTCACGGATGCCCTAAAGGTCAGAAAGGTGTTGTTAATGTTTTCATGAACGTTTCCCTTCATCTGCCAACAACAAACTTGGACCTTGGCCGACTGTCTTCTCATTTGTTGGCGATGTATCTTCTACTGTTGGGAATCCTGTTTAGCCATCTTTACTAAAAGGTAGAACTTCAAACTCCCACGGAGCAGGTAGAGTTGGACCGGGGTCACACTGCAAGCATCAGCGGAACGGAACGGCAGCGAAGCGGCACCGCTTCAAATAAATCCAAATATAGTCTATGGAGTGTTTCAAACCAGCCGCGATGCGCCACTTTTCAGGCGCGTCCCAGAAGCGGCATGCCACGCCGCGCCGCTAAAGATAGGATCGAGTTCTATGTTTTCCGCGAGCCGCTTCTGGGACACGTCGTGCAACGGTGTGATTCCTCGCGGGGGTTGTGATCTCTCGATGAGGATGGTGTCGGAAGTCTGGAGGGATTTTACAGTCTCGCGGGTACAGCGAGGAAGCCGTGCCGTGGCCGAGACTCTCCCGGTGTGAAAAGGACCGCGTTGAAGTTGGCGAGTGAGCCGCTCCGCTGCTGTTCCGTTCCGCTGATGCTCGCCGTGTGAAACCGGGATCAGGGTTGCTGTTGGTATTCACTCTCAGCTTCAGAAACACAGAAACAGTGGTAATGCTTAATTTTACAGATATAACCAGTGACATATTAGATGTTAAAACCCTCCATGCTGTCACCTTTTTGAAGAGTTGGACTGACGCCCAGTTAGCGGTTCCCATCATCGCCATCTTGGCTGCGTCACGCATCTCCAGGAAAACACAACAATGGAGCTTAGCAGGGCTGTGAGGGCGGGGCCAGATGATTGACATCCATCAAACTCGGAGACAATGTAGCTATGAGCCAAGTGAGCTAACCAAAGCTAGCAGAGGCTGGTGGGTGGTTTCATCCAGATACATCCACAGTTGAGCGACTCTGCAACCCTGTGTCTTCAAGGCTGTGACACTTTTAATGGGAGGCCGAGACTGAGGCCTTCCCTGGAGCAAGCAGGAGGCAAGCTGCTCGCTCTGACGGCTCACCTGTCAACCAAAGGGGCACGCCCCTAATTATTCATGATTTCAAGCTTTATTACATTTATCTGGATGGGTTAAAATAATCCATCCCCTACAGAGTTGTCATGACGACTGATGAGATGGTGTTTTGTACCAGGCTGTAAACACCCATCCTTTATTCATAAAGCACATTTAAGACACAGCTGACCAAAGCTAGGTGGGAAAACTGTGAAGTTGGCATTTTTAACATGGGAGTGAACGGGAATTTGCTCCTTTCTGGAGCCAGCCTCTAGTGGATGAGGGGGGAACTGCAATTTTTGTCACTTCCGTGTTGGCTTCACTTTGATCAGGTGGAGTTTTCCCTTTAAGCATAACCCAACGTTACTTACAGAGATAAAAAGATCTGCCAAGCTCACATTTTCTTAGATTTTGTGAAAAGATTGCATCAAAGATGGTGACGATCTGGTTGTAGTTAACTCCTGATTAATTTTGTCTGCAGGATCCAAACAGTTTCCCGAGTGTGACTTGGATCGACTTGGGGAATAACGTGGACATTTTCTCACTGCCGCAGCCTTTCCTGGTCAGCCTGAGGAAACGATGTCCCAAGCAGGGCAACTTACCAACCATCTTAGAGTTCGGAGAGAGCCAGGCCAGCGATCCCCCGGAAAGACTAAAGGGTGTTGGGGACGAGGAGGAGACGGATGATACCAACCGCACTGAAAGTATGGGTGAGCTCCGGTCAGAGGTGGAGGAGATGGATGGAGAGACGGAGATTGAGGAGATGATGGAAGAACTGCTGGACTTTGACAGGGAGGCGCAAGGAAAGGAGTATGACGAGGAGAGCATGTGGACCATAGGAGATCATAGGAGAGTAGCAAGGAGGAGCAGGAAACGAAGGTGCGGGGAGGAAGAAGAAAAGGAGAAGGAGGCATGGAACAGTGAGATTCAGAAGGAACGCAGGGCCGCAGTGGTGGTGGATGAGGATGACACACAGAGCCACTCATCCCTCCTGTCTTGCTCCAGCCAATCACAACACTCCTCTAGAGCAGTGGAGCCAATGAGGGAGTTGGAGGAGGACCTGCGAGGCCAATCAGACCCTTTCACTTGACTGATGTTCCCTGACGCGTACGTTTCTCCTCCCGTGTCTCGTCCTGAGTGGACAGAATGGTTGTCTGAGGGAAGGCTGCAGCTTTGCATGTGATCACCAGGTTTGACACGTCCTCCGGTGATCTGATTTGGAAGGAAAGACCTACCTGATGTTTCAGATGCTGACCGTCTGACTGCTGAGCCCACGGACAACACCTTTTACTCTGAACACCTGTGACTTAGGACGCAGAATAAACTAAGTACGTCACCAGAGGCGTTTCTGTACAGGATACTATACATTATTCAGGTCCTCCGTTGTAATGATGATAATACCCACGTGCCTGTGACACCTCTGGTTCCCAGGGTAATGTGTGCCCTGAGAGGTAAAACCAGGCTGGCAGGGGGGAAATCTTAGACATGCAGAACCAATCAGGGCCTTGAAAGATCAATTATTAACAAAAGCTACAAGGATAATGTCAAAAAACTAAACATTTCCCTCCCTTTGTGCAGTCTGACAGCTGGATCAGACAGGAGTGGTATGAACGTGTTGATAAGCTGAAATTCCTGAGGAAGACCCTGCTGCTGCAAAGGTGTGATGGCTGAGAGCCGAGGGTGCAAAAGGCCTTCAGTCCAGGAGAGAAAGCAGAGCTGTACGGAGGATAGATGCGCTAATCGCATGACCGTGTCTTCAGTAGCAAATATGAAATATGTAGGGGCCTTTTTCTCATCGTCGGGGCCATGCTTCTCTCTGGGGGGGCTGTGTTGTGTTCGTATCTAGCCCCTCTGCTGCGACTGCATTCAGGTAGAAAGCTAGGAGGGTAGTAGCTGTCACACACACAGAGCTTTAACTAGTAAAATGTACCTCTGGATCTCTGATTCAGCTCACGTATCTCCCTCTATACACGTTTTATATACATATTCATGTGAGTGTGTCTGAATTAGGATGTTAGTTTATCTGAAACAGGTGGAATGATCCTGTTGGTAGGAGGAGAAAGCCTTGAAGTTAAACTAAGCTCCGTTTTATTAATGCAAACTATACCTCAGTCACCTGTGGAGCTGTACCGAGACACAGAACAACATCTGCTTCAGCAGCAGTAGGAAAAGAGTGTCTAAAGCGATTTAATGCCTATTTTTCTATACATATTAAATAACCGGTGCATGTGTTAATATGAATTAGAGGGTTTTAAAGGGACTGAGTAGACAGACAGCTGCTGTGACTCTGAAGCTTTTAGCAGTAACTGGGACTTTGAACAATTCAAAACTAAAACAAGCTTTTAAAAATAATCCGTTTGAAAGGTCTGATGTATTTAATCCCACATCCTGAAGTTTAGGGAGCAGCTTTTTAAGACAACAGCCATTGATGATCCTCTCTAGCCTGCTTTAGGTGAAACGAGGGGCTGCTGGTTGGCCTTGTGTATCAGATACATCGATATTTAAATGGTTTATCTGCTTTAAGTGCTGTACTTTCATTTCACCAACACATCAAATGCAGCACTACAGCAAACAGGGTTAGGGCGGCCTGGTGACGGGCTGGACTCTCTTCTCAACACCAGACACCCAGATAGTCAGACTTATGTCTTGTATCATCTCGCAGCCCACAGCGTCTCTCTTCACTGCAGCCTGAAGCCAGGGGCCACTCGATTTAAGGACGTTTCTTGATCGAGCTCCACAAATCTGCATGCCCATCTTTTCCATCAGCGTGCAATGTCCCCGCAGCCCACCCATGCATCCTAACCACTGTGATTCGTCTGCTAAACAGACCTAATAAACCGTTTTATTTTCATTGATTATATCCTGATTGGCGCTGCCAGCTCGCCGGTGCAGATGTAGGACCGGACAGGTGGATCTGAGTAAATAGATTCAACGGGCTGTTTTATAGTCACACACAAATCAAAAGGATCTCTAATGATTCAAAAACCAGGAGTAATTTTTAGTTCATCTGACAGAAGGACTAGGGTATTTTATAAGTGCATCACTCGAGATGTAACAGGCACTACCACATGGTAACCACTCCTGTTGTAAACATGGTGATGGGTTTGGGGACGTGCTACTGCACACAGAGAGTAACGCAGTGCTCGCTACAGCGGTTTCTGGAGGCTTCAGGGCTTCAGGTTTTGGTAAACGGTTTACATCAGAAAGGAAACCCGAGGCACAAAACCGAGAACACGTAAGAGCAGCTTCACAAGACCATCTGAGTCTAGACCTGAACCTAAAGGTCTGAAAAGTCTCCAGCGTGGCTCATTAGATGATAAAAGCCATAACTTCATTCATTCAATCAATTTATAGCAAGGATGAAATACCGTGCAACCCTGATTTAGACCTACCAAATACTACTGACCAAAGTGAAAACAGTGTTTTGTGTTTAGTAAAGCCTTACAAGGTCAGGACCACGAACACAACATGATGGCTCCTTTCCCCTCATTAATGACACGAATCCCTTTAAATGAGCTTAGCTAGTATTCGCTTGTGTCTGCAAAGTCTGTCTCAACTTACTGATCAGAATGATCCCTTTAATCATAACAGGCCTACACAAGTGATGCCATCATCTGGCATGTAATGAACACGTACTTTCAGTTTGACTGTAAATGTGTAAATCTGTGTTCTTTCTGCCGCGGCGTCGTGTACGGCTGATGGTTGAGGCCTGCTGGGGTTAGGCTCCTCTTTGCTGTGACCACACTGGGACTGGCTGCACAGATGTGAGCAGATGTTTTAATGAACTATGCACACGTCTGCTGCTTCTACCGTCAACGGCATGTGAAATCAAAGCGCTCACACAGGAGTCTGAATTATCGCGCCGTGCGCTCTGATTTGAAGTCCTCTGATTGACGGTGTATAACCCAGGTTTGTGATTGAGTCCATGTTCACGGGAGGTGCAGTCATGTTGTTGTTCTGCAGGCTCTCTCTGGTCCTTCATGTTACAATAAGACGATCATGATGTTCATCCCAGAGAAAACCAGGAGCTTTACATGGGTGTTGCATTCAAGGACGCTGCTGACTTTCTGCAAAATGAGAAAAGAAAAAGTGAACGTTGCATTTGGAGACATGACGGACAGTTGCCTTGGATTGTTTCATCCACAGTTATCTCCTTATCACAGGCTTCTAACTGATTACCCTGTAATGTTGTTACTTTCTGAAAGAAAACTGCATTTATTCAAAGTTAAGATGGTTTGTAAAAGCATCAAATTTGTTGTTTTTTCCATGGAGCTAAATAATAAATTCTATGTTACAAAAATAAAGAAAGCAACCAACCTTTGTTTTATTTTCATGATGATGCCCGCAAAGACACACGTGGGCGACGGTGGCACAGGAGTTAAGCGCTCGCCCCGTAATCGGAAGGTTGCAGGTTCGAGCCCCGCTCAGTCTGTCGCTGTCTTTGTGTCCTTGGGCAAGACGCTTAACCCACCTTGCCTGCTGCTGGTGGTCGGAGGGACCGGTGGCGCCAGTGTTCGGCAGCCTCGCCTCTGTCAGTGCGCCCCAGGGCAGCTGTGGCTACATCGTAGCTCATCACCACCAGTGTGTGGATGTGTGTGTGAATGGGTGAATGACTGATTGTGTTGTAAAGAGCCTTGGGGGGTTCCATGACTCTAGGGGGCGCTATATCAAATACAGGCCATTTTAATGAAATATTAACGTATGAAAATGCCATCTGTGCTCAGCTCTGTTTGTTCTTCTGCATTAAGCCATTTCAGTGCATAACAAACCGGTGGCTTGTTTGGGGCTGCAGGGGTGTGACAACATGGCTCTGTACTGAGTCATCAGCAAAAAAACTAAACCATTTCAACCATGTTTATCAGTAGAAACCGCAAGAAATCAACGATAACGTTCACACACTCTGGGGTCCGTGAACTCAGATAGATTAGACCAAAGTCAGACACGTTAGGGTTTATCTCAGATATCATTATGAGAGGATGTGTCTCGGAAAATATAAATCTATAGAAATGAGCAAGGCAAGAAGAATCCGTTCCAGCTCTAAAGACTCTGACTTTTTTATGTAAGAAAGACAAATGGAAATCTTCGTGTGATTGCAAACGACTGATAAACTCTGGAGTGGCAGTTTGCTTTATTTGTGTTGCAGAATGAGCATACATTTGTCACGCAAAAGTCCCTGGAGGAAACTGGCCTCAAGAAGAAAATAGTGCAAATCCTAAATAACAGGGAAGCACGAAAATGTCCTTAAAACCACCTTCATAGAGTGGTGAGCTCTCCATCTGAACCTAGAAGGACTTGGTCTAAGACTCCGAGTGCCAATCAAACCAAATCAACATGAAACCAGGAAAATGTTCTTTTTCTGACATCTGGTGGACAGTTCCGCTAACTGCCACGGGTACTCGGATTAAAACAGACTAGCTTTATATTTTATATATATTTGGGAGAACATCCTACAGTTTGGTGTGCCGCACTGCAGACAGGATGAAACAGCACGTGAGCAAAAAAAGTCGCTAAAGTGTACAATTTAATAAGATCTACTAATAAAAGTGACGCTCCTGCGTACAAAACCCTCTTCTTATGGCATGGGTTAGAGCTGGCCCTTGTTTCTATAAAACCGGAAGTGATGTACAGTTTTTTCTCATTTAATTTACGCGTTCTGCCCAACGCCGACGTCACATCCGGTGAGTGGGGCCTTTTTGTTTTCCCGTATCCGCCATTTCAGTTTTTGAAGTTAGTTCTCAGCGGCGGTTGGCTTTGCAGCAGGAATTCAGACTCCGAGTCGGACTTGGTGACCGCTGGAGCCCGAGTCTGACCCAGGTGCAAACCGGAGTCGCTTCCGACGCGCTTTAGCGGCAGTCTGGAGGATTTGATGCGCAAACAGCGGCTGCGGATCATGTCGCCTGTTTACTGAACGTGCTTCGGGCGCTAAAGTTTTGTTGTATGAGTTGAAGGCTCCGCGGGTGGCTAGCGGGAGGGAGAGAAGGAAAGGCCCTGTGAAGCCTCGGCTTTGGAGTAGTTATCATGGCCGGAAATTTTGACGCGGAGGACCGTGGGAGTTGGTACTGGGGTCGCCTGAGCCGGCAGGAGGCTGTGTCTCTGCTGCAGGGGCAGCGGCACGGCGTGTTTCTGGTCCGGGACTCCATCACCAGCCCCGGAGACTACGTCCTGTCGGTGTCAGAAAACTCCAAAGTCTCGCACTACATAATCAACAGCATCAGCAACAACCGGCAGTCCGGACCGGGTAAGAGCGGAGGGGCTGGGGATGTGGTGGTGGTGCTAATGTGACCGTTCTTGCATGACTTGCACCAAAAAAGATGCGCAATCGTCCCATTTACTGACCGGTGGGGGACATGGCAGACAGTACCATTCAGACGTGACCCCCCAATACATCATAAGCTCTTTTACATTATTATAATTATAGTTATTATTATAACAACTAACTACCCGTTTAGTTTCTGCCCTGAATTATGATTTTTTTTTCAGATGCATCTACTGAAATTATCATAATGTTCTTTCATACGAGATGTTCATGTTGAAGAACAAGTGCATAATCTGATCATTAAAATATGCCCTCATTCTGGAAACCAGCGTCATGCCTGATGACCATAACTGGGCTCACAGAAGGAGCTGCGAACATCAGAGCAGGTGCTGAAGATGCGTTTGTGAATTCTCTCTTTGTTTCTTTTGGGCCAGGTATGATCCATCCCAGGTTCCGTATTGGAGACCAGGAGTTCGATGCTCTTCCGGCGCTGCTTGAGTTCTACAAGATCCATTACTTGGATACCACCACCTTGATAGAACCCATCAACAAATCCAAACATTCCTCCTTCATGAGCACGGGCCCTGGTGGCGGACCCCCGCCACGCTTGGAGGATGAGTATGTCCGAGCGCTTTTTGATTTCCCAGGCAATGATGAAGAGGATCTTCCATTTAGGAAGGGGGATGTACTACGAGTTCTGGAGAAGCCGGAGGAGCAGTGGTGGAATGCCCAGAATGCTGACGGTCGAACAGGGATGATCCCAGTGCCGTACGTGGAGAAGTATCGACCTGCATCGCCAAACTCAATGGTGGGCCCTGGGGGGTCACCGGGTGGGATGGTGGTGCTTGGGAACTCTGATGGCTCTGTTGCACCGTCTGGTACTCCACTGTTGGGAGACCCCAGCCAGTACGCCCAGCCCACTCCCCTGCCAAATCTCCAGAACGGACCTGTCTATGCCAGGGTCATACAGAAGAGGGTGCCCAATGCCTACGACAAGACCGCCCTGGCCTTAGAGGTAAGTGTGTGCTGGTTATCTTGACCCTCTGGTGTTGATGCATGCATTAAAGCGTGGGTGGAAGAGTGCGTTTTTAACTTTGTCCGTTTTTCTTCTGAATATTTTCTCTGCGCACATCTTTCAGGTCAGCCAGTTTACAGTCTGCCTGTAATTGTTCGTATGAATCCTGTTGATTAAAGAGCTCTTGAGCACGAGCTGTGCTGGCTGCAGAGCGGCTGGGCTGTTAAACTGTGCGGAAGTGAGAGCGGGGGCTCCCACGGAGCAGGTCATTGGGGGATGGAAATAGTTTGTGTTTGGGAACAGGACCATTTCCTCTGGACTCTGTGAAGTCTGGAATCCAGTTGAGCTAGTAGCTGGACAAAGACCCCCCCCCCCCCCCCCCCCACACACACACACACACACACACACACAAATTCTCAGGGCTTCTGAGACATAACAGACCCTTCAAGATGTTTTTTTTCCCCTTCTGCTGATTTTCAAGCTAACAACAGATTTTAGTAACCAGTAAGTAATTCCAGTTAACCAGCTCAGTGGTAGAGTGTCCGCCCTGGGACCGGGTGATCGGGGTTCAAATTAGGGCAGCCACAAATGACTATCTATTAGTCAACTAGTTGTGTCCTGCATAAAGTTTAGCTTATTGCACCAAGATGCTCTAATAGACCATCATTCGCTTCTAGCCTGAAGTGTGATCAGTTATGTACCATTTAATAATAAAGACAGTTATAGCTTATCAACAACTTTAATTAACTTTGTAACCTGGTAATGGAGGTAGGCACGTATACCCAAATATAAGCGGTACACAAAAATGACTTGTGTTCACAAGTGTATCCAGCTAAAATAGTCTTTATTCCTACACAGGGCTCTTGTTCAGTCAGGAAAGTTAGCGCTTCGACATGTTCTGGAGAAAGACTTGCTCTCTTGAGAGCAGATGTTTCCAGCTGCAGAGAAGGTCTGTTTCGATGGGGTGGAAGTGGCATGGGTGCACCGAAAAGATTTAGCCAGCTGAGCTTAATGTGGCTAAATCTTTTCTGTGCAGGTGTGGGAAAACCCTCACTTTCACTCCAATTCAATTCAAGTTTATTTATAAAGCGCCAAATCACGACAAGAGTCGTCTCAAGGCACTTCACATAATAAACATTCCAATTCAGGTCAGTTCATTAAGCCAGTCAGAAATAATGTTTCCTATATAAGGAACCCAGCAAATTGCATCGAGTCACTGACTAGTGTCAGTGACTATACAGCAATCCTCATACTAAGCAAGCATGCAGCGACAGTGGAGAGGAAAACTCCCTTTTAACAGGAAGAAACCTCCAGAGAATCCTGACTCAGTATAAGCAGCCATCCTCCACGACTCACTGGGGATGGAGAAGACAGAGCAGACACACACACACACACACACACACACGCACACACGCGCACACACGCACACACACACACACACACACACACACACACAAAGACAAGTAATGTGTCTATAGTTCTATTGTGATTTCTTAGTAAATATTCTATTTGGTGAGAGATAAACTTTATTGTATTTATGCTAGTGGATCTATAATTAAACGAATAAACTAGTAGTAGCACGTCCAACGTCAAGGAAAGCAAAAAGTTATTATCAGAAGAGGGAGAATGTATTAGTGGTTAGCAGCAGTGTGCTAGTCGATGGCCCCCTCCATGAGGCCACCACAGCTCAGCAGAACATCGTTGTAGCTTCTTCTGGGGAGAAAAACACTTAGAGAGAAAATAAAGTTAACAGCTGAAATAGCAGGAAATAATACAGTTAAAGAGCAGATTGTAGAAGAAAGCAGTAGAGTGTGGAAAGTGGTCAGTGTGTCCTCCAGCAGTCTAAGCCTATAGCAGCATAACTACAGAGATAACTGGATAGTCTATCCTATTTAGATGGAGGCATGTTGGAGGCAGGGCAAGGGAGAGCCGTCTTTACCGACTGTACACTCCACCTCCCTCTACTCCCCCACTTGTCCAGATTTAGGCTAACATCAGATTTTAACTATAGGCCCTATCAAATAAAAATGTTTTAAGCCTGTTCTTAAAAGTAGACAAAGTGTCTGCCTCACGGACTAAGGCTGGGAGCTGGTTCCACAGGAGAGGAGCCTGATAACTAAAAGATCTGCCTCCCATCCTAATTTTAGATATTCTGGGGAACCACCAGTAGACCTGCAGTCTGAGAGCGAAGTGCTCGGTTAGGAACGTATGGAACAATCAGATCACTGATGTATGATGGACCTTGATTATTAAGAGCTTTATATGTGAGAAGAAGGATCTTAAAATCTATTCTGAATTTAACAGGTAGCCAATGTAGGGAAGCTAAGACAGGAGAGATATGATCTCTCTTTTTAATTCTCATCAGAACTCGAGCTGCAGCATTCTGGACAAGCTGAAGACTTTTAACTACATTCTGTGGACTTCCTGAGAGTAATGGATTACAGTAATCCAGTCTTGATGTAATAAATGCATGAACTAGTTTTTCAGCATCACTCCTGGAAAGGATGCTTCTAATCTTAGCAATATTCCGAAGGTGGAAAAAGGAAATCCGACAAACTTGTGAAACCTGGGATTTGAATGACATGTCCTGGTCAAAGATAACACCAAGGTTCCTTGCTTTGTTCTCGGAGATTAATGTAATGCCATTCAGGTCAGGCGATTGGCTAAGCAATTTCCTTTTCTGGATTTCTGGTCCAAAGATGAGAACTTCCGTCTTGTCTTGATTTAAAAGCAAAAAGTTTAGAGTCATCCAATGTTTTATGTCCTCAAGACAAGCCTGTAATCTACCCAACCGATTAGGCTCATCAGGGTTAATGGATAAATATAGCTGAGTATCGTCAGCATAACAGTGGAAGTTTATCCCATGCTGTCTAATGATTTTACCAATTGGGAGCATATATATAGTAAAAAGAATTGGTCCAAGCACTGAACCCTGTGGTACTCCACAAGTAACCCTGGAGTATGAAGACGATTTGTCATGTACATTTACAAAATGAAATCTGTCAGACAGGTAGGATTTAAACCAGCCTAGCGCTGTTCCTTTGATCCCTACAACATGTTCAAGTCTTTCTAAAAGAACATTGTGATCAACTGTGTCAAAGGCAGCACTGAGATCTAACAAGACTAGAACAGACACAAGATTCTTATCTGAGGCCATGAGAATATCATTTGTAACTCTCACTAATGCAGTTTCAGTGCTGTGATACTCTCTAAAACCAGACTGAAATTCCTCAAACAGAGCATTAGTGTTTAAATGCTGACATACTTGGATGGCCACTATTTTCTCCAGGACTTTGGATAAAAATGGAAGGTTAGATATTGGTCTATAATTCATTGGGTCATCTGGATCCAGAGAAGGCTTCTTAAGTGAAGGTTTGATTACAGCAACCTTAAAATCTTGTGGTACATACCCATTTACTAAGGATAGATTGATTATATCTAGAATGGGGGCAGTAACCAAAGGAAATGCATCTTTAAATAATTTGGTTGGGATTGGATCCAAAATGCAAGTGGAAGGTTTAGATGAAGCTACTATTTTTGATAACTCTGAAAGCTCAACTGGATCAAAACGGTTCAAGCACAGATGAGGTTCTACAGTCACCTCTGAAGCTGCCTCACTTACTGAGGAAGAAGAAATCACATTAGGGAGGATGCTAAAGATTTTGTTTCTAACAGAATTAATTTTACTTGTAAAAAATCCCATGAAGTCATTGCTGCTGAGGGCTAAGGGAATAGATGGCTCAGAGCTATGATTCTGTGTAAGTTTAGCAACTGTACTGAAAAGAAATTTAGGATTATGCTTATAAATCCTCAATTAATGCTGAAAAATAAGCAGTTCTAGTTTGTCGAAGCTTATTTTTATAAAGCACAAGACTATTTTTCCAGGATAGGTAGGCCTCCTCATGGTGCGTAGAGCGCCATGTTCTCTCCAATTTCCTAGAGTTTTTTTTAAGGCTCGTAAATGAGAATTAAACCAGGGAGCCAACTTCCTGTCCCTAATTACCTTCTTTTTTAAAGGGGCAACATCATCTAATGCCACACGTAAAGAGGAATTAACATGATGAACTAAGGCATCAATTTGTGAGGGGCTAGAACTGAAAATATTGCCCTCTGCTACGTTCCTCTGAGATGCTGAGGACAGTAAAGATGGAACAGTTGATTTAAAAGATGCAACTGCGTTGTCAGATAGAGACCGACTATAGTGAAATTTACTTTCATGTCTCGAGAACTCAGTTATAAAAAACTCAAAGGTTATCAGAAAGTGGTCCGAGAGGACTGGATTATGTGGAAAGATCGTTATTTCCTCACACTCTATGCCATAAGTCAGAACAAGGTCTAATGTATGTTGGCAGGAGTGGGTGGAGCTATGTATTCTTTGAGTAAAACCAATTGAGTCTAAGATATTACTAAAGGCTACATTGAGGCAATCATTTTCAATGTCCACATGAATGTTGAAATCCCCCACTACAATGACCTTATCAGTATTTAGCACCAAATCAGATAAAAAATCAGAGATCTGATCCAAAAACTCAGAGCAAGGGCCTGGTGGACGATATAAAACTACAAACAAGAGTGGTTTTACAGTTTTGCAATCTGGATTAGGAAAACTAAGAATAAGATGTTCAAATGAACTGTAACTATTAATCTGTAAGGGACTGATTAATAAGTCCGAATGAAAAATGGTTGCTACTCCTCCTCCTCGCCCTGTACTTCGAGCAATATGATGATTTAAATAATTTGAAGGAGTCGACTCGTTTAAGCTAACATAGTCCTCTTGCTGCAGCCAGGATTCTGTGAGAGAGAGCAAAGATATCTGATGATCACAAATCAAGTCATTAACTAACAACGTCTTAGAAAAAATGGATCTAATGTTCAACAACCCACATTTAATTTTTCTAGTTTTCTGCTCAGTTGAGTTTGTTCTAATATTTATGAGATTTCCATGATTTGCTTTATTAAGCCTGATATTTAATCTGTGTGGTTTTGGCCGTGGGCAGGACACTGTCTCTATGGGGTAGTGGGTGGGTAACAGTACAGAAGCTGCAGAGGGGTGGGTTAAACTACGACTCTGCTTCCTGGTCTGGACCCTGGGTTGTCATGGAGGACTAATAAAACTGGCCATGTTCCTAGAAAGAAGAGCTGCCCCACCCAAAGAGGGATGGATGCCGTCTCTCTGCATCAGACCAGGTTTTCCCCAAAAAGTTTTCCAATTATCAATGTAGCCCACGTTGTTTTCAGGATACCACCTAGACAACCAGCGGTTGAAGGACAGCATGCGGCTAAACATGTCGTCACTGGTCCGATCAGGGAGGGGGCCAGAGAAAATTACAGAGTCCGACATTGTTTTGGCAAACTTACACACCGAAGCAACATTAATTTTAGTGACCTCCGATTGGCGTAACCGGGTGTCGTTACCGCCAGCGTGAATAACAATCTTACTGTATTTACGCTTATCCTTAGCCAGCAGTTTCAGGTAAGATTTAATGTCGCCCGCTCTGGCCCCAGGTAAACATTTAACTATGGTTGCTGGAGTCTCTAATGCCACGTTTCTGACTATGGAGCTGCCAATGATCAGAGTCGGCTTGTCAGTGGGTGCGTCACTGAGCGGGGAAAATCTATTAGAAACGTGGACGGGTTGGTGGTGGCCCACGGGCTGGGTTCTATGCTTCCTGCGTACTGTCACCCAGCCGGCCTGAGGTCCCAGCTGCTCGGGTCCTGCTGGAGGATCGCTACGGGGTGGTTCTGAGCTAGTTAGCCCCGCGCTAGCTAAGTAGCTACGGCTGTTTACGGGTTATTCAACAGCGCGGAGCCGGGACTCCAATTCAGACACCCTCGCCTCCAAAGCTACAAAAATGCTACATTTATTACACGTACCATTATCACTAAAGGAGGCAGAGGAGTAACTAAACATCTGACACAGAGAGCAAGAGATAGGAGACGGAGACGCAGAGACAGAAGTAGCCATAGCCATGCTGACGCTAAGCTAACTGGACGAGCAAACTGGACGAGTCAACACCAAATAAACTGCGTGCGAACTCAAATGGTTCCCTAAAAGCTAGGTGGAACAACAGAAAATGTGTGTTTTAGCGTGCTTATGTGCTACAATAACTCAGAGCTATCCTAGTACAGAGAAATTAAATCAGCTTTAGCGAGCCCCAAACACCAAACAGCTTCACGTAGTGCAACACTGAAAACAGGAAACGCCTTACCGCCAGGTGCAGCCCTTGCAGCATATGTTCACCCAGGAAAGGGCAGGACACACCTAGATACGCCTCTGTAGCACGGCTCGTCCACACATCAGCAGACAGGGAGTCATTGGCAGCTCTGAGGGTCTGGTTTACCTTAAAGATAAAATATATAAAAGTTTGTTTTTTCAAATTAATAATTCTGTTATATCAAAAAAGTAGGATAAGATTTAACACAGAAATAAAGTCTCTTTGAAACCTTGATCGCCGACCATGGACAGGGTTCTCGTGTCTATGACCAACGTGTTCCTTGGTCAGGACATTAGCTTGCTGCTGTGTGCACGTGTTTGGCTTTGTGACGAAGAAGAAAATATCATTTCTATAGCGCCTCTCAAGATAAAAACCACGAGGCGCTTCACAAAAACAAAAAAATGTAAAAATATGAAAAATAATTTAGAAAATGGTTAAAATATATTTAAAATGAGCAAAAATAGACAATTGGGATTAAAAAATGTTAAGAAAGAGAGAGAGTGAACAGGAAAGAGGGAAACCAGTGGATCCTGAGGAAGGTGGAATAGGTGGGGAGAGCAGAATAAAGAGAGAGAGGTGAAGAAGGTCATACAAAAGCCAGCTTGAACAAGTGAGTCTTCAGCTGCTTTTTAAAGGAGACCACCGAGTCCACTGATCTCAGGCTCGGGGGGAGAGAGGTCCAGACTCTGGGGGCCACAGCAGCAGATGATCTGTCACCTTTGACCTTTAGCCTGGTGCTGCACAACTTTGCAGATTTTCACCTATCGCGGCCAGGTCTGGAACGAATCTACCGCGATAAACGAGGGATCACCTGTATATCAATCTTCCTCTGCACTGGGTTTGTACTTGTCTGCCTTTGACCCAATGAGGCTCCTGTGGTTTAGTGCCATGACTGTTAGTGACTCAGCATGTCTGTGCTGAACAGTTAATAATTAGCCAACGTTCCTAGGTCTTAAATGCCCCCCTGCCAGTGAAGATTGGTCTTGAGGAGCTGGGAACCAGTGATGCAGTCAGCTGGTCATCAGATTCAGCTGTTTAATGAAGGGCCTAGCTGAAACTCAAATATCTTTTAATTATTTACCTTTAAAGACCAAGCAGTGATAAAAAATGCAGTCTTTTTCCTGGTTCCTGAATGCACCACCTCTAAGCAGTAATTAGCGATACCAGGTCTTCCTTGTAGAAATGTTGGTGGGTGGAGAAAACTTCTGTTTGTGTTAAATGTTGAAGCAAGAGGGAGAGGTGTGAGGCAACAGCTCAAACAGGTGATGCGTTTGATCGGTCAGAGCTTTAGGTTTAATCATCATTATCCATCTTCACAGAGTTAGAAAAAACCCCAAGCATCATTCTAGCTCTTCAGAAAAATGCTCTACAAAATATTTACCTTGATCTTAACAACAGTATTGGGAGGCTGTAATCTAGTGTAGAAGTTCTGTAATTTTGTGGTAGATTTTATTGTACATATATATCTACTTATTTACTCACAACATAGAATAAATGATGACCTTTAAAGGAGCGGTTGGCTGAAAACCCTTTTTAATGATTGATTATAATGGGTTGAGCTGTCTGTGCAGGCTGAACATGAAAACAGTCTCCTACACCTATCTCCTGCGTTAGCTTCTTATAGGAAAAAACTGTGAAATGCTAGGATTGGAAAGTCCTCACATATCTACCGTAAATCCTCTAATATTGGCCTGTATTCACTTAACGGCCGGGTATCACATTTTGGTCGGAGTCGGCGGAGGTGAATAATGGCCGTTGTTTTTATTGTGGCCGGGTGGAATGTGGTAACAAGCAAGTACGGGGGGCGGTTGTGTCATCCGTCTCACTTTTGATTTGCCAGTGATAGACCGCGAGGGTAACTTTAACCGTGCGGAGACGAAGAGGAGGCGAAAATTTGATATCAAGTTCAAAGAGAACGTGCTGATTATGCTGCAGAACACTCTGGGGAGCAGTAGTAGGGGTTGTATGAACTAGTCACTAGTCGACTTCACCGCTCTGTAGTGACTTGTTATGCCTGTCATCGACTAGTCGCTGTCACGCGATAATGACCGGCAAGATGCAGTCCTCAGAAAAGACAGCAGCCTGCTGTCAGCAGGTGACGAGCTCCTGCTCGTCGGGAGGCAACGCGCTGTGCCAGAGCGTCGGTACCGACACCCGCCGTAAAACGGACATTTAACCAAATTGTGACGTTTACCCTCTTGCAATTTAACCTTCCCCTCACCCCCATCCTAACCTTAACCAGTTTGCGCATGCAAAGCTCTGATTGTTGACGCGCTCCAGACATCTGCGTCCTGAGCACGGCCACAGTAACATTATCAAATCAGGTGTCGCCACCTCAAAAACTAATTTAACACGCGATCGTTCATGTCGGCTCATTTCCTTTTATGTTTTCTTTCTTTTATTCTTTTATTTGTGCCTGATGCGTTTCGCTGCTGTGGATCGGGGCGCATCACCTGTTTTGTCCTCGGTGACGCACCTCACCGATGCGGCCGGCGAGCACCCCGCTGTTTTTGCGGTCGGTAGATCTTTTAGAGCTGCAGTTCAAAGGTAACTCATGAGGTGAATATATATGAACCCAGGTAGCAGTTTCTCTTTAGGACTGAGAGGAGATGCAGGAAGATAATAAACAGGCAGGACAGAAAAATAGCCAAATAAAAACAAGTTAGTTTTTGTACCTGCTGGTTGCAACAAACAGACACCATTGAAGGTAATCAGAAGTGAGGAACAGAAAATGAAATAATTATTTTAATGTTTAGAGCAGCAGCAACTCCGAGAGGCTGCAGGCGCATCAGTGAGTTTGCGGCCGCCGCGCAGGGGGAGGGGGGAGAGGGCTGAAGCAGGGGGAGGGGGGAGAGGGCTGAAGCAGAAACTACCGTAGTTAAAAGAAATGTGTTTAACTTTGAAAATGTGGGCGCATTTTTAATCGTCAAAAACTCCAGCGAACCATTAGTTCATTTTGCTCGAAAAGAAATTGAGGCCTGCCTCTAATACTGGTCCTCCTTCCAATAAAGGCCTGGAGCTTGATGAGCTTGAGTCAAATACAGGCCCGGGCCTGTATTAGAGGATTTACGGTATGTCACACTGAATTAGCATTAATGGCGTCGCTCATCTTGGCTCGTGCCTGCCCACTAGAGGGCGTTTTAGTTTTTTTTTTTTTTTTTTTTTTGCAGCGAGGTGAGAGGGCATAGTGTGTTGGTGATGGTGACTTTGCCATGTGGCTGAACACGTTCTGTTAGCCAATCAGAAGCAAGGTGTGTGCGTATCATTAGTAATAATGAGTAATCCAGCTGCATCTCAGAACAGGAGAATTGCAGCTTTTTTAATGACTCATGAGGCACACTGCAAATGCATCGAATAAACAAGTAAACCGCACCTTTTATTAAACAAGATCCAGACGGACATTTTTAAACATCTGCTTCACTAGTCTGCCTTTTTGCAGCCAGCAGACTGAATTCAGCTGGAGCCTACGCTCTAAAACCAGGAGTGTGTTTTTGTTTTTAACAGGTAAAAACCTCATTTATCTGCCCGTTCACATAAAAAACCCTACTGGAGTTGCTGCTGCAGCATTTTACTGTTTCATCCAACAGAATAGAAATCTCATTTAAGTTTGAAACGGGAAATAAAAATGTGCTTTCGTGCTTAAATCTGCATCATCGCTCCGTAAAGCCAAAACTGGTGCAGCTTCAGCAACAAATACTTCATGTGCATCATCCTGTGGAGTAAGTTGTCCGCCTGGTTCTGGCTGACAGCTGCAGGTGAGTTGATTAATAATAAAGAGTTCATCACCCGTGTCTGGTTTAGCAGAGGGATACTAAAGCTGGACCAGGTGATCAGCAGGACTTTTGGCCCCACTCACTAAAGATCATCTCAAATGTGCCGAGTTGAATTTGAACGCTTGATGTTTCTGTGAAAACCGTTTATTTCTGACCTGATGTCCAGCTGTTGCTGTGCTTGGACTCCTGTTGATGGGGAGCTTACGTCACACCCATCTACCTCCGGTCCGTGGGTCCCTACTGTCAAAAAAATGAATGGAATTGGATTTTTATGAAGCGATAAACGTTATGTTCTGATCTTGTTTGATGTGTGCCGCTGATTTCACACATGATATCCGTCTATGTGAGTGACACTCAGATGCCAAGAAAGCGCTTATTTTTGAATGGAGGCGGAAGTTATTTTAGGTTCTTTTGTGAAAAGACGTAACCGACTACAGCTGCTGGTCTCACCATGGTGACGTCATCAAACCAGGCAAGGAGAAGAAAAACGGCGGAGTTTAGCGAGCTTCATGTGCTTTTTCCACAGTGACAGAAGGAGCGTTAAACATGGATAAAACCACTCTAAATCAGACCTTGTGGAAAGTAACCGCTACGCTGGGGAGGAGAGTCTGCTGTGATAGGGGCGAGGTTATACACCGTCTGGTTTGTAGTCATTTTTACAGGCTAATTAATCTCATTAATCTCATAGTCGATATAGTCGAAGGTCACATATTTGTCATTTAAACTGAAGTACAAAAAATGTGTGAGGCAAAGCAGACCAGAAAATAGCCTTTAATGCCCCGCTCAGGGTCCCGTGAGCTGACCGGAAGGGGAGGAGCCTCCCTATGATGTTGGACAGTTCCCCAACATGCATCGCTTCCTGTTTCTGTCAACTCTGTTACTATTTATAGGCTCGGAGCGAGGCCGTTTTTCCTGTTCAGTACTCTTAAGCTACCTGTTATTTCCACTTCACATTTGTTGGATTTAGTCAGACTTGCAATCAAATAGATTAGTCGTGAAGTAAATCCAGATGATCAGATTTGGAGGACCTGCACTTCCCTGGTAGCCTGGCTAGCCATGCCAATGATTCCTTATGGGAAGTAAAGGGCGTGGTAACGCTCCCATTCAAATGACCCACCCAGTGATGCACCGATATTAATATCGCTGTAATGGCTGATAACAGATGTTTGCCGATACCGATATCCTGGTAAATGGCCTGTATTTGATATAGCGCCTTCTAGAGTCCTGGAACCCCCCAAGGCGCTTTACAACACAATCAGTCATTCACCCATTCACACACACATTCACACACTGATGGTGATGAGCTACGATGTAGCCACAGCTGCCCTGGGGCGCACTGACAGAGGCGAGGCTGCCGAGCACTGGCGCCACCGGTCCCTCGACCATCACCAGCAGGCAAGGGGGGTTAAGTGTCTTGCCCAAGGACACAACAACAGCGACAGACCAAGCGGGGCTTGAACCTGCAACCTTCTGATTATGGGGTGAGCTCTTAACTCCTGTGCCACCGTCACCCCCCATACTGACATTAATGCTTCTAAAATCAGCAGATTTTGTACAGAATGAAAGGTGTTTGTTGTATTTACCTTATTATGTACACACACCACACACAGTTACACTTCTGAGAGATGTTCAGTCACTGTCACATGACTAAAATACATATCACCTCCCTCACCCTCTGAAACAAATGGAAACAAGGTGGAAAACATATCGGTTGTTAACATCGGCCCAGTTTTATTTATCGGACCAATACCGATATGTTAAAAAATGACTGACATCGGCTGATATTGATGCCGATTTGTTGTGCATCCCTAACCCCGCCCCCTGATAATTCTAATCGAGCCAATCAGTGCTGAGTAGCATACGTCACACGCGACTAAACAAACGACTGAAGCGGAGTTAGCCGCAGCTCTGCCCTCTGTTCTAAATGACTCGGGCACGTCTTTAAAACCACGGGAAGAAAAGGCACTAAAAGCCGTTCTTCTAAAGAAGACGCCAGACGCCATCTTTGACTACTGCTAGAAAACTACAGTGTTGCGCGATACAGTCATCATTTCTGACTGTTTTCTGATTGGTTATCTTTGAGCTGGCTAGTCCCGCCCCTCATGATGCTCCCATCCAGACTCTGTGTAGAATTCAGAGGACGAGCCTGGCAGACCAGGCTGCCTCGCTGGTGCAGTCAGGACATATCGGTGGTGAAATATGAGACAAGCCACCTGAAATGTGTGGGCACGCCCTGCAGGTCTCTAGCGCTGACAAACACAGAAACTCTGTACTTTTCTTTGCAAATGACGTGGTGGGAGTCGGGTTTGTGGTCTCAGAAGGAAACACGACTGTTGCTTTAGATGTAAACCTGCTTTTATTTCAAAACGTGGCCTCAACAGTTCAGCCAGTGTAAGGGCCCCTCCTGCAGGACAGCACCGGTGTCCCCGCGCCTCCTTTTGCCTGATTTTCTCTTGAATGGAAAATACACGCCACTAGTTATGTTTATGTTTGTTTATTTGGCAGACGCTTTTATCAAAGCGACTTACAATTTATAACCTATAGGGCGTGTTGTGATCTGTGGGCGAAACCGGAGGAAACCCACGCGTGCATGGGGACAACACGCAATTCCACGCAGAAAGGCTGCAGCCGAGTTTCGAACCTGCAACCTTGGTGCTGCGAGGCAACAGTGCTAACCACTGCGCCACCACGCAGCCCATCCAGTTATCCATAGATGGACTTGGTGATGCATTTGTGAATCTAAAGCCGCGTTTTCCCATCTTGTTGATCCTGTGAGAAAATCGGCGCACGACTGGGTTTAGTTTGATGTTTTCATGATGAATCTGTGTGATCAAACTGCACCGAGGTGTGGGGGTCAGACCTGGCCTCAGGAGTGGGACTGAGACGGTTGTTCTGTGCCCACCTGCATCCTGTCGGGACAAAGAGACGAGTGGGACACGTGCTTCTAGTCAGAAAGGCTTCATCGTGTCGGGTGGACTCTGTTCGGCCCATGCTGCCCTGAACTTTGCACCCGTCTGTTTGGGCTTGTTTGTTCAGGTTCATTGACACAGCAGCAGCCACTCCTCAGCCTGGATAGGCCAACACGATTCCTCCATTAATCACTGGTTTAACTGGGATCTGTGTAATGGTTTCAGCTTTTCAAAGATGCTGTTTGTGTCCAAACAAGCGTCTCACCTGCAGGATTTAGCCTTGAGTGAAATGAAGACGGCACAGATTCCCAAACTTTGAACCCTTTTCCCGTTGGGTGGATCGTAGCTTCAGCTCTACGGGGCATGAGTGTGTAGCCGAGTGTGTTGTGTTTGTGCTCACACCTGCTTTCTTCTCCCTCCCCAGGTGGGCGACATGGTGAAGGTGACGAAAATAAACGTGAACGGCCAGTGGGAGGGGGAGTGCAAAGGAAAGCGAGGTCACTTTCCCTTCACACACGTCAAGCTGCTGGACCACCACAACGCCGAGGACGAGCTGAGCTGAGAGCGGGCAGCTGGGCCGTCACCTGGACACTAGTATTAGACCCTTCCTCACCTCCACTCTAACACCCACCCCAGTCCCTGCTCTACTCACCCCCCCTCTCCTCTGTCTTTTACCTGCACCAAGATCAGTCTCGGAGAGTCCCGTAGAACAAACCGGGCCTCGCCGGGCCCCTGTGGCGTTGCTGTCGCCAACCTCGTTCAGCTCATCGGCGCTTGATTGAAGGAGACACTTCACTGCAGCATTCAACCACTTCCTCTTCCTGTATCAGAGCCAGTAGATGGCTGCTCATCTTTATCGGTCGCTATGGCAACCGCACCCCTGTGGTCAGTTCTGCTGCATTCATGTCAAACGGGAGTACAGTAAGGAGGTGCAAAGATCCGTGTAGTTCTTCATAGATGTCGTAGGAAAGACTGCACACTCTGAAGCCATGATTTTGTTTGGAAGACTGTTAGCGTCAGTACCATGAATATGAAGTTAAAGCCGGACCGTTTTGGCCCAGCAGGATGGAGCAACACCTAACTGTGACTCTGGGTTTCATTTAAAGTGATAAGTGGAAGTTTAGAAGTTCCTCCTGGGTGTTTTTGGTTTGGTCGAAGCCAGCCCTGAGGGAACTACTACATGCTGGATGTAACTCTGAACAAGCATCTGAGACGAATCCTCGGTTTGCCCCGTAAACAACTAGCGTGCTTCGTAAAGGCTCACTACTCCTTTAGTCCCGGTGCACGGACTGGAGAACCCGTGCATGCGTGTGAATCCCAGCTACTTGTAATGGATCCTCCTTCAGCCTGTTGTTTGTATAAACTTGTATGTCATAAAGCACTTTGAAAAGGCAGCAGTCCTGACTGAAGCTACAGAACTCTTCTCTGGCTACTACGTACCCAAGGTGAGGTCTATGACGTTGTATTTTTAAAAAGCCCGTACCTTACTGGACATGAATGCAGCAATGTTTGGGGTGAGCCCATGGCTGACAGACTGAAGCAGCAGCGTCTCAGAGTAGACAACTATCTAACTTCAGGACGTGACCGCACTCGGTCCAGCAGAGCCAGTGCAGGCCTGCTTACCACCCAGTACCAGCTGGACCAGACCAGCAGCTGGTGACTGGACCCAGCAGAGAAGCCCTAGAGTGTGTGGAAGAGGTGGCGGTGAAGGCAACACTACATCCTCTCCTCCCAGTCATCCCTCGCCTCTGACCAAGCACCACCATGTAGTTCCTGTCGGATGGGTAGAACATGTTGTTATGATGTGCTGTGTGGTCCTCATCTCATGCTAAATGTAGGTTTTGCTAGTTTTCTTCATAGCTGATTTTGTCCAGGGGTGCACATTTTTATTTTCTTGTTGCATGTTGGGATGGGCCGGCAGCTGGGCGGTGCATCGGTCCTGGCGCCCGCATCTTCTCACGGGCCAACTGGTGCCTGACTGAAGTGTAACAGACTGAATGTAGGCTGCCACCGCACCAGTTAGTCAAGTTCCCTTCTCCGTTAGTCCACCCGACCTGAGATCAGCAGGCTGCTGCGTGTTGAAGGAAGTGCAGCGAGGAGTTGAGTGGTTATCATGATTTTATCTTCACTGTCACCTCTCACCAAAAATTCCTTTAGTACTTATCTTTTGTGTGTTCTTCCTGCTTTAATTGTGTCACAGGCCAAACTGAACGGTTCCTCTTTAAACTTTTTTTGATTTTTGCCGTTTTCTTTCCAAATAATGAGATTTTTGTTTTGCCAGAAAATGTCCAGTTTGTGTTTGATTTGCGTGTTCACTCCCAGCGCTCAACGCCCCGTGTAGCACCAGGCCCGCTCGTGTGAGTGGAAACGGGTGTGTGGCAGAGGGGGAGCTTCACCACTAAGGAACGTACTGGGAGGACGATCCCTCCAGCTCCACCTGGAGGTGCCCCTGCTGACGGGGCCACGTCCGCCACAGCTGGCATAAGTAAATGCTTTGTGTTTAGGGTGGTGAAAGCATCGTCCGTTGCTAAAGTTGCCTCTTCCTGATGGTTTAGTTAAACTTTGATGGTTGGACCCGAGGTTTGTGGTTTCAGTGGCTGTAGGTAAACGGACTGCCGTCTTCTCTCTGATTCTGGACAAATGCAGCTTCCCCACCGCTCCCACGGCACCTGGCAGGTACTCCGCCACGTGATTCCTGTCTTATCCATTGTGTTGCCAATGAAACCACCAAGAAGTATTTTTTTAGTTGCCCTGCATGAAGTCATTCATTTCCTTTCAAACGAAGGATTGGGTGGCATGATGCCAGTGAAAATTGTGTAATATAAAAATGTGCCATTTTATTACGACACTATATTCTTTAAAAACAATTGAAATGACCTTATTTTCTGTAGCATGTAATGTGTTAATATACTAGAAAGTAAAGCCAACCCTATGAAATGATTTGTTTTATGTCTCAGTGTTTTTGATATGTTTTAAATGTATGACAATGAAGTTAGGAACGAATCCTTTAGGAGAGCGGCTGCTGCGTCTGCCAGCTGTGTTCAATTCATGATTAAAACTTTTGCCATCATCCTGCACCTGGCTCTTCCCTGGCAGTAGTGACGTTTGTGTGTATTCAGATCGGAGGATAAAAAGTTTTTAGATCGTTCAACGAGAACAGCTTCGGCTGGTTCTCTTTGCCATCAGAAGATACTTTGAGCAGAAACTGTAGGAATGGTTTAAAAGGATGCATCTGGAGAAATAGCCCGTAGTGTACCTCACACACGATCCTATTCAGTTGGAATATTTATTTACAATAAAACCGTTTCAGTAAAGTAGTGTGACTAACCTTGTGAATTTAAAATGACACATTCAGGTTTCTGAACTTGAAGATTGTTTGGATCATTTGCTGACCTAAATATCATAAAATCAGCTTCTACCAAGAATTATGACTTTTTCCTCCTAACAAGTCATTGTTTTCTGACTTGGGTCACAAGTGTTTCACATTCAATGTGCATGACTGAGAAAATGAAAACGCAACCTGCTAGTTGCATCTATTATCTTTCAGTCCTGGACAGCAGGTCTGCTAATGCCTCGACTCGTCAAAGACCAGGTAAAGGCTATGATATGCTTACCATACTACTAGGGCTCCATGGCTACGTGGGTGTTTGCCTCAGGCATTAGTCATTCCATCTCAAGGTCTAGCAGCTCCGGTTCCTCACAGGTCCCATTTTAAAGACCATTTTGACAGATTTGTTCACCGGGCGTTCACAGCAGACCCTCACCACATATCTAGTCCTGCCAGGCCTACATGATGTCATCCCCTACCATGTGATCAGTTCAAATCTCTGCTCCTCTCCACCTTCCTATCTTAGCGTATGGATGTTGGTCACTGCTTACTATTGATTTGATCTGTTTTTAATGCATTTTTTCATCATGCTGTTTTATTTGCGTTGTCATTTTATCTTTTGAGTTTTAACAGCTCATGTATCTTTTCAGCGCTTTGGTCAGTTTTTAAAGTGCTTCATAAACTTGGCTTGCCTACAAAGTCGATGGTTGACCTATCACCTTGGCTGTCCTCGCACCAATGGACACCCCTGTGTTGAACGTAACATTTGTTTTGGCCGAACTGCAGCTCGCCCATGTCTGTTAACAGAAAATACCACTCAGGTTCGGATTAGGTGGCTGTTCCTGCACCAAGTCCTGCAGGACTATGGAGCCCCCCGCCGAGGCACCATCTATCACTCGTCTAAGGAGGAGTGGGAACTTGGAACTGATGTTTGGGGCATAAGTGAAGACATTAGTAACGACCTCTTCCCAATAAAAAGGCAAGCTACCGTTTCACTTTTCAGGGTAAATATCAACATGCAGGCAGAGTCTGGGGGTAATCAAAAGCCAGCCAGGTCAAACAAAAGAGATGTCCAACCCCTCTCAAGAGCAAATAGTTCTTATCAAGGTAAGCCTGATCATATCCAGATAAACCCATTTTGTTCTGCTACCTGATCCACATGGCGAGCCTGGACAGGACCCACTTAACATGAATCTGTTCCACTTGAAAGACTCCGATGATGTTCTAACCCAGAGAGAAATCTCATTATGACCTTAGTTTAGTTCAAATAATGTGTTATTATCTTTGGACTCAGATCAGGTTCCTGTTATGGAGGAACCTCCCTGAGTCAAGCTGGTGGCTATGTATGGTAAGAACAGGAAAATGTCTGGCTTGACCATATGAAATATGTAAGAACAGGAAAATATCTCATATACTGTTTCAAAATTAAACTTTTTGTAATTACAACTTTGTTCATGCAAAAGTGGCAGCAAACCCCTCCTGGAAAAGGGTGTTTGAGAATCACAGGTTGATGATGGAAAAGAGAACCCTATGGATGTTCTGACCAGGAAGAATGAAGAAGTCTAGCCAACAAATGTATTAACAACTTGTGGATTTAAACAGGTTAGTTTTCTTTAATAATTTCAATTACACTTTTCATTACTATGACCAATTCTGTAGTTGTTTGTTAATTAGATAGTGGCCAGTACCAGTGTCATTTTGCTTAGAAAGACGACTATTGATATGTTAAACAGGACTGAAAAGATGTGCCGGTTCGAATATATGTCAAAACGGCCTGCCTTACAGCCAGTACCCGGATGAGACTGGCGGCCATCCACTCCTTCACCCCGCACGTCGCTGCCGGTGGGACGGATCGAGACTGATCGACCAGTTGGTTTCTAGGAACCGCCGACAGACGTGAAGGCAGCGCCACCGTTTTTTTTACTTCCGACCTGACACTTTGATTTACTATTATATCGCTCTATCTGCCTCTTCTGTGTCGCCATGGGAGAACGAGAAGACCTAGTTTATCAGGCGAAACTTGCTGAGCAGGCAGAGCGGTATGACGGTAAGGACTGGATCAGGTTCACCGCTCTCATTCTACTTTTTCGCCCAGGGTTAGCTAAAGGAGCTGCTCTGCCAGCTACCGGGGCTAATTTAGCTATTTTCGAGCTAACCGTTTATTGACAGGACATGTGGCTCGTTGTTAGAAGGAATTGCCGTGTCCCTAAATCGATAAACAGTGCCGTGCGGCGTTTCCTCTGTTTTAATAATGTAGGGATGTTACAGACGCTGCTAACGTTAGCGGTGTGGCTACAACAAAATGGCGGATTGGTGAAGCTGTCAGGAGTTGCCTCCCCTGCACCACGCTGTCTCTAGCTTCAGCCAGGAGCTACTTCACTGACCCTGACACAGCTACCGACTTTACCGATTACCGGTGTCACACAGTTTAGTCCGCTGAAACGTCAGCGGGGTGCAGAAAGGCCGCGGAGCGCTGCTGCTCATGGTGGGGTGTTCCCCGGGCGAGCAGGGTGCACAGATGGGTCAGCGAGGATGACTCCGGCTCCTGTCTCTGTCATACCATTACAGGCCGTGTCGGGGCTGTTTTTAGTCCTCGCCACCGGCCGCACGTTGCCCGGTAACGTTAGGCGAGTGCAACATGACTCATTCAGGAGATTTGGACCGAGAGCACACAATGATTTACGGTTTAGTAGCTAAACGGTAACCCCGCAGGAATGTAGCTCAAAGTTATCACCATTTGTACAGTGTGTGTGTGTGTGTGTGTGTGTGTGCATGATCAAATATATATAAATGAGGGTAACCCAGTAGGGCCTCTCGGTGTGTGGAAGGATATTGACCCAGTTACATGAGACATTCCCTCAAAAATAAGATTTAGATGTTTTTATTAGTGAACGACCACAGAGTGAAGCGCGTGCGTGTGTGTGTGTGTTGTGATTTCTGCCTGTACTGTGTTACTCTAGACTGGATTCATTGGTAACTCTGCCCGTAGATGGTGATTCAGCATGTCTTCCACAAGGCTCCACACATCTCCGCTCCTTTAGACGTTAACTGTGTTTTGGACACTGGTCATTTTGAATCTTTCCCAAGCTTTTTGCAAGAAGTAAATAAGTAGTGTAAAGGTGTTGACGGGCGTTGTCTTTGCCCCTCTGACAGAGATGGTGGAGTCTATGAAAAAGGTGGCGGGCATGGACGTGGAGCTCACAGTGGAGGAGAGGAACCTGCTCTCGGTGGCCTACAAGAACGTGATCGGAGCTCGGAGAGCCTCTTGGAGGATAATCAGCAGTATTGAACAGAGAGAGGAGAACAAGGGTGGAGAAGAGAAGCTGAAGATGATCCGGGAATACAGGCAAACGGTAAATCCTTTAATAAACGCTGAGGAGGAAACTCTGCCTCACTTTCGCCTCAGTTTGCTTTGATAATATGAGATGTTGTTTGTGACTGAGCTGCTACTGGACAGCCTGCTTCTGAGTCATAGCTGAAGCAGCCTGCCTGCACTCCAGAGGCTTTATGAACCAGAATGAGAGCTGCTATTATTCTGGGAGAGGCCAGACTGTTATAGATGGGCGAGGCAGCTGGACTGCAGCCATCATGGCAAACTGAGATGAGTCCATTTGGATTTTCCTGAACTGCTTTCTCAGTTCTCTTGTGTGGCCACTACAGCCTCTAATGAACATTCAGCAACAATCTAACGTGTCCTGTAACAAAGACGGCTTCTAGCTGGACCATTAGTCCAAACAAAGCTCCAGACGTGGTCCAGGTAGACCCACTCCCAGCGGAGCAGGATGTACGACTTCTACTTGAAGATGTTGTTTGTGGTTGATGGAAGGTTGTTGGTTTGCTGGCAGGTGGAGAAGGAGCTGAAGTCTATATGTGGTGATATTCTGGATGCTCTGGACAGGCACCTACTCCCCTCTGCAGCCATGGGAGAGTCTAAGGTCTTCTACAATAAAATGTAAGTGTTTTCTGTTCAGATCAGTAAATTCTCTGGTGCTCAAGTAAACCAGCGACACGCGGCAGCACTGCTGCTATGAAAGACACGTTTATTTCTGCTGATGTTCATTTTGATGACCTACAATAATGCAGATACTTATTCTGATTTAAAATGAGTTGAGTGAAACGATGGTGTCTGTTGTCCGTCCGGCACAGATTTGGCCTGCTGTGGGTAGAAATGCGCTACACGAGTGCTCGGGCAGCGTGAGCACTGATGGTGTAGGACGTCTCCTGATGCTGTAACAGGTTTATGTTTCACAGCTACACCAACAGACCTTTAAGAGCCCTAAACAGTTCCTTAGGTCTTCTCTTGGCTACACATGGGAAGCTCCTGGGTCACAGACTCGGAGGGGAACGATGGGAGCTGGTCAGATCCAGCAGACTTCCAGAAACCAGTCTCACCCAGTAGCTGGTGGAGGTTCCATTTTGGGGTGGGATGGGAGTTTTAAAGCGTTGTAATAACCTCAAATGGATTTCCTGCCAATAACATTTTGTTAATGAAACACTTGAGTACTGAAACCACAGCTTTCATACGAAACTCCACGTGAACTCTGATCTTAAGGAGCAGCTGGAGAGTATCTGGAGTTAGTGACAGAGGTGATCTCGTCTTTGATGACGAATCTGCCAGAATCAGGAAATGTGGAGTCGGTCGAGCTGTAGCGTCTCCTGTAAACGCTCCAGAACCACCAAACAGCAGAAGTCATCAGAACTACAGCGGTACCAGACAAATGCTGCGTTGTGTTCTGACACACGTGATGTACGCCACACCGCTAGGTACACTCTGACCGTGTCCGTTATCCAGCTTTAGTTCTGGTGACCCAGACCCAACACTGTTTCTGTCACAGACGCTTGTACACATCCAGCTAATATTAATAATAATAATATTAATAATGGACCGTCCATCTGCTGCTTTCAGCTCATCATGACCCCCCCCCCCCACACACACACACAAAAAAAACCCATACATAGGTGTGAAATACATCAAGAAGCTCCGCCCTCCCCAGCCTGATTCATACTTTTATTGTGTTAAACAGCAGGAAGTTCACCGTGAGGGTCAGTAAAGTTCACAGCTAGATGATGATGCAGTTGAAAGCGCTAATGCTAACAAGCTAACACAGCATCATCCTGATCAGCTGTGTTCACTAAAGGTTTAGATCTTTCCCATTCATGGTGGTGTCTATCTGCTGGAGTCACACGTGGTACGTAGACCAAACAACACCCGTCGCCTCTGAGAAGAGCTCATGCATGATGAAACTCTCTCCATCGCTTCCTGACCACAACATCAGAAAATAGTGTGGAGGGTTCTGGTGAAACCAGCCTGCTGCTGGTCCAACCTTGTGCTGTTCCTCCGCTTCATACACGGTTCAAACGTGTGTGTGTGTGTGTGTGAGTGTGTGTGTGTGTGAGTGTGTGTGTGTGTGTGTGTGTGTGTGTGAGTGTGTGTGTGTGTGAGTGTGTGTGTGTGTGTGTGTGAGTGTGTGTGTGTGTGTGTGTGTGTGCGAGCGTGTGTGTGTGTGTGAGTGAGTGTGTGAGTGTGTGCGTGTGCGAGCGTGTGTGTGTGTGTGAGTGAGTGTGAGAGTGTGAGAGTGTGTGTGTGTGTGAGTGAGTGTGAGAGTGTGAGAGTGTGTGTGTGTGTGAGTGAGTGTGAGAGTGTGTGTGTGTGTGTGTGTGTGCGTGTGAACAGAAACAGGAATCCTTGACTCCTGGTGTGTGGGTTTGATGTTTAACAGGATTGGGCTCCAGGCTCCAGACTGGTTCTGTGTGTGTTTAGTTTTGGACCTGTGCTTTTGCAGGAAAGGCGACTACCACAGGTACCTGGCAGAGTTTGCCACCGGCAACCACAGAAAGGAGGCAGCAGAGAACAGTCTGGTTGCCTATAAAACTGCTACGGATCTGGCCATGTCCGAGCTGCCCCCCACCCACCCCATCCGCCTCGGCCTCGCCCTCAACTTCTCCGTCTTCTACTACGAGATCCTCAACTCACCTGACCGCGCCTGCAGGTTACTGCCGCGTTTAAAGCGAGCCACTGTGGCTCCTGGTGACGTCTGGACACACCCATTTCACGCTGATGTCTCAGCTCTTTCATCTGAAGTGTGTTTTCTCAGGTTGGCGAAGGCTGCGTTTGACGACGCCATTGCAGAACTGGACACGCTGAGTGAAGAAAGCTACAAGGACTCCACACTTATCATGCAGTTGTTACGTGACAACCTGACACTATGGACTTCAGATATGCAGGGAGAGGGTAAGCAGTCCCGCCTGCGCTGCTGCGCCAGCCTCATGCCAGCTAACGCCTGAAAGCCTTTAGCTTTCATCGGGTTCATCACAACACAACGCAACACTGCTGTTTATTTGTCTGGCGGGCACATCTTCAACACGTTTTTGGTTTAGTTCTTCCACGCTGTGATGACGCCCAGGGAATCAGCTGTTCATGCACGTGTTTTAACCCGTCTCTTATGAAAGGTGATTCAGTTCCCGTCATGGTGAAGTTGAGCTGCCAGCTCCAGAAGGGCCTCCCCATTCATGAGCTAGTGATGGCAGATGGTTCTGTGTTGGTCCACCTCCAAAGCAGCTGTTGTTCATTCCTGCTGTTTGTTATTTAAACCATCTTACAGTTGTTTTAGTCCTCCGTTCACCTCCACGGGTTAGGGTTAGGGTCCTCTTGTCTTCGTCTCGTCCTCTGCTGTAGAGTCCTAAAGGACCACAGCTGTTCTTCATGACGGCCGTACTTGGTAAGAGTTCCTCACACACACACCATGCTTGCTGTGTGTGTGTGAGGAACTGCTGCCTTTGACCTCTCGTTGCCAACGCGCTCCTAGTTGCATGCTTGAGTTGACTCAGTGGATCAGACAGAAGCTCCGCCTCTCTGTAAGACGCTGTAACTGTTGATGGTGATCTACTTAGCTTCAGCTCACTGTGAGCTCAGCTGGAGGGCACGTTTACATCTTGTGTACACGTGAAGAGATTTGTCTGCTGACAGGAATGTGTGACCTCATCACTCTGAGACTGTTCCAGTAAGTCCAGTTTGTTTGGTCCTCGCCCATAAGGGGTACTGATCTCTACTGGCATTTCCCACCATAAGCCCATCACTGATCTGGGAGCTGCTGTCCACCTGCTTCAGGTGTTTCACCTTCTCATGCTCTGCTTTAAAGGGACTGTAAGGAAGTTTTTATGCTTGCGATCGCCAGTCAGGCCTAACGTGTAACTGCAGCTTCAATAGTAGGCTCGTGCACGAGGCGCGCATGCTGTACGTGCACACTCCTTAACGAAAACAACAGCTGAGACGTGTGTGTGTGTGTGTGCGTGTGTGTGTGAGACCCAGAGGACAGGAGAACGCGCAGCTAATTAATTAAATAATGTGGTTCTGTAGCTTTCTCTTCAGCACAGCCGACAAAGGTTTATGATGGGTCAGTCCTCCTGCATGCTCAGATCATTCCCTTCCCTTGCTTGAAAAATTGTTCCAAAATGAAAGTTGAACCCACATCTTTTTTATCTGTGAATTCAATGCCGTTCGGCGAGTCTCAAATAAAAATTTGGGCATCTTACTGTAAAAAAAATACCATTAATGTAAAAAAGAAACTCCTAATAACAAATTATGTTCACACCCGGAGTTGAACCCAGGTCAAGAGCATTAAGTCGTCGGTCGCTGCGAGCGAGTTGTAAACAGAGCAGCATGGTAGAAAGAACGCACGCTAACGCTTGGGTCCACTTCACTAAATGTGATGGGTAACTGGGTGATGATGAAACCAGCGACAACGATCTAAGTGTGACATCCTCATCTTAATCTGCTCCGGTAGGTAAATAAACTGTTTAAGATAACGTTAGCTTGATATGTTAGCTTCCATTGCCACCGTTGTTATCAGCTAATGGTGCGTTCACTTTCTCCTCGGAAATTCTAACTTCCCAGTAGGAAAAATCAATTGAAAAAGGACGGTAAAAGGAATGAAGATACACAGTAAATTTAGTTCACAGTAAAGATGTTTGCTTCAGTTTAATTATCAGCTTATAAAACTACAAGGACGATGTTGAAATACAAACAGTTGTATGTTATTTATCGTGATATTTATCAAATATGGTTATATATTGAGAAAAATATATATTTAATTATAAAAGAGAAGTAAAATATTAAACACTCAAAAGTATCAAATCGATACCGTTAAGTACCGGTATCGGTTCGTAGGTACTGGGAATCAGTACCGGATCGATTCAAATGTCAAAGGTACCCATCCCTACCAGAAAGTAGCTAAGGGTCCTCAGAAATGTAGCTAGCTTTGTCACTAGGCGGCACTGCCTCTCTCTCTGCTGCTAAAGCTACGGATAGCAAATGCTACGGGCGATGCCTGAGCGTGAACGCGCATGAAGCAGCCTGCTCGACCCGAGCATCTCTCTTTTTCTGTGATTTTACAGAAAAACAGGCAATCCCAGTAAAAATGCCAGGGCTCATCCTACAGGACCAGGGCGTTGCAGGAGAATGTATGAAGAAGACATTTATTATTTCTATACATGTTTTGGCTGTCACACTTCCATAATGCCCCTTTAAGGAGTTTGTGTTGAAATAAATTCTTCCTCCTGTTTGTTTCAGGGATGCTTTAAAGTCATACTGTATCAGTAAACGTGGCTGTGTCTGAAAAGGCTGACGTTTACTGACTTTGTGTTCTGACCATCAGTTTTATGTGAACCTGCAAACATTCATTCATTTGGGGCAGCAGTAGCTCAGGCGGTAGAGCAGCTTGTAATCGGAGGCTTGTAGATCGATCCTGGCTCTCGGCAGTCTGTCAGAGTGTCCCAGGACGTCTGTAGCTATAGTGTAGCTCATCACCACCGGCGTGTGAATGGATGAATACAACACCAGCGTAAACTACTGAATCAGGAGAGCTTCGATACACCATTTCTGCATGTTTTAGATCATGAACACAGCTTACTGGTCTGATTTAGTGATGAACTGCTCCTGTAGACACTAGTGAAGGCTGGGGAGACATTTCAGCTGTTGGACACACACACACACACACACACACACGTGGAGTTTTACGTTTTTACAACCATACATTAAAGTGGACACTAGCATCGTTTCCCTTTAAAGCCCGCAGATGAAACTTGATTCTGAGTTTGGACGATGGCCGGTTGTCCCACCACAGCCGGTCTGGTCCGGTCTTTATTGGTGGGGTGTGGTCACACACATGCTCCTCCCTCAGTGTCCTAACGGCGTTGTCTTGCGTCCAGGTGAAGACCAGAGCAAAGAGGCACTGCAGGACGTGGAGGACGAGGCCCAGTGAGACTCTGCCACCAACAGCCAACAACTCGATACCCCTCTGCCCCTCACCTCCTCACACTCCTCCTCACCCTTCCACCGTTGTCCTCCTCATCCATCCCCCTCCCTCCAGGACCCAGCAGGGTCGTGGAGTTAAGTTTATTTTTCTCTTATTTTTGTATTAGCCCTCACACCGTTGGATTTAATACCACTTAATTGAGACAGGAAGTCCAATGTTAGAGAAACAAAGATAAAGACGGAGGTCCTGGCTGGTTTGCTGTGTCGTGTCCTGGTACAAGCAGTTCTGAAGATCTTATCTTTGTTTTCATTCTTGTATCTTTGGTTTTGCTTTCTCCTCAGTATTTGTATCAGTTGCTGGATGTATTGAGATTGTTTCCTAATGTAATTACAGAAATTAACTTTTATTACTAATGTTGAATAATAGTTATGGGAGCTGTTTTGTCTGTTTTTAGTGAAATGTTGAGCAGATTTACCTTTTTGTTAACTTAGTTTTTCAGAGGAAGGTGGCAACATGTGTGATATCCATGTGGGGCAAGTCCGAGCGTAACGTTTACACCATAGTGATTCTGTTCCGGAGCGCGCCGCGTGCCTGTGCCTGTACCTGTACCTGTACCTGTACCGGTACCGGTACCTGTACCGGTTTAGAACTGGGATGCTGTCAGTGTGCACACATGCTGACTCTCCTCTAGAGATCAAGTCTGGCCCCGCCCCTCTGCAGGAAGCCCCAACAAATCCTGGTGAGTGTTTGCACAAATGAACACATTACCCCCCCCCCCACACACACACACACACACACACACACACACACCATATTGAAGCTCCTTTAGGATCAGTGATTTTCTTTTGCGGTTTTCTGTCCCTCTCCTGGTTTGGTCTCATTCTGTGTAACTTGGAGCTGATTTGTACTACTGGATATCTGCTGGAGGGAACCTGTAATGTTCTTGATGACACGTGGCATGGAATTAACATTAAACGATCTAATTAAGAACACCCTGACTGGTTTTTCCTGATGTTTAGATCTTAGACTCGGGTCATTTACGTCCCTGCTGCATCCCTGGAATCTGAGTTATTTCACATTTATTTGTTTTATTCTAAGGCTTGTAGGACAAATACAGTTTGAATGTTTGTGAATGGTCAAAAGCAGTCATGTGATCACTGCAGCCATTTGAAGACCAGATCTTGGTTGTGTGACTCAGACGCCTTTATGCCCACAGCCACTGAGGGATCCTGACTTAAGGTTGTTCCTCAGCATAGCTGCCATTACATCACAACCTTGGTAGTCGGACTTCCTCCGTCTAAATTTAGGTGCCAGTCTGAGTGGAGGAGCCTGTCCGAGCAGACGGACACCATAAGGAGCATCCTGACCTGCAGCGAGATGAGTCCCTCAGACGAAACCAGCAGTTGGACCGATCTGATGATTTACACTAAAGTGATTAGAAGAGCTACGTGTCTTATTCTTTTATCAAACAAGCAAGATAATTGTGAGGTGAGTGGGTTACTGGTGTGGCGAGCCTGTAGTGAGTCAGTAACCCCCGTCCTGCATGACTAGCATGTCCACAGTCCAGCATGGGGCCGGCATGGTGCTGATCTGCTGGAGGTTTACGGTAAGTTACAGAAGCTTCGGTCCAGGATGCTGCAGGAGAGAATACAGCAGCTGTATCCACTCTGCTCCACCTGAGGAGGCGTCGCACCCCACAGACAGGTCTGTTCTGTCCACCTCCCTCCTGTAGGAGGGAAGAGTTGTGATGTGAGGCCGACAGATCTAGGGATCTCCTAAAGGAGGTGCAGCAGCTCCTCTGGTGGTTTCTGCATGTCAAACTGCCCGTCACGAGAAATGGGAGCAAATCAAAGTCTAAACCTGCCAACACGATAAAACAATCATGTTCAGATGTGGTTTTTATTAAAACACCAAATTACTATCAGGAAGTCCACAGAAAATAGTTAAAGGTCTTCTGGTTGTCCAAAATGCTGCAGCGAGAGTCGTGAGAATTAGAGGCAAGGCAGCTTTATTTCTAGAGCACATTTCAAACTCCGAGGCAATTCAGTGTGCTTCACCATTATCAGAACATATGAAAACAAAAACATAAAAATACACACAGAATTACAGTCTAGAGCTAAAGGAGAAGACCAAGTTACAGCGGAGACGATGCAGCATAAGAAACAATTCATGTAAAGGCTGATGAGCACATGAGGGTTTTAGCTTTAAACAACACTGGCTGGGGCAGATCTGAGGTCATGGGAAGCTGAGTCCACATGTGAGCAGCATAGTAGCTACAAGCATCTCCACCATGTTTGGTTCTGACCCGAGGTTCTACCAGCTGATTGTTACCTAAGGATCTCAGAGCCCTATTGGGTGTGTATACAGGAATGAGATCAGACATGTTCTGGTCCCATGCCACTGAGTGGTTTATAAACCAGTAGGAGCACTTTGTAGTCTGTTCTGTGGTTTACTGGTAACCAGTGTAGAGATCTGAGAACAGGAGTGATGAGCTCCGTTCTCTTGGTTCTTGTTAAGACTCCAGCAGCAGCGTTCTGAACAAGCTGCAGTTGCTTCACAGCTTTTGGGAAGACCAGTTAGGAGACCAGTGCAGTAGTCCAGCCTGCTGGAGATGAACACATGAATGAGTTTCTCTGAGTCTGGTCTGGACATGAGACCTCTGACTCTTGATGTTAGATGAAGGTGATAAAACGCTGATTTAGTTATAGCCTTAATATGTCCAGAGAAGCTCAGGTCGGAGTCAATAACACCTGGATTTCTAACCTGGTCTCTGTCTTTATTCCCCTGGAGTCCAGCTGAGCAACAACATCCATCCTAACCTTCTTGTTGCCAAAGACAATAACTTCAGTTGTCTTTGTTTAGCTGAAGGACGTTTGACTGCATCCAGTCGTTTACTTGTTCTAGGCACTGACAGAGTGAGTCCAGTGGCCGACGGTCACTAGGTGATAGGGCGAGGTAGATCTGGGTGTCATCAGCATAGCTATGATAGGCTATGTTGTTGTTAAAGGGGCATTATGTAAGTGTGTCAGCCAAAACATGTATAGAAATAATAAATGTCTTCATACGTTCTCCTGCAATGCCCTGGTCCTGTAGAATGAGCCCTGGCATTTTTACTGTGATTGCCTGTTTTTCTGTAAAACCACAGAAAAAGAGAGATGCTCGGGTCGAGCAGGCTGCTTCATGCTCGTTCACGCTCAGGCATCGCCCTCCGAACCGTTCTTAAATCGTGCAGATACAAGTTACATTACTGGCGCGATAGCTCGCCTTGTAAGACGTCGGACTATCGTGCATATGACCCGGGTTTGATTCTGGATGTGAACATAGTTTATTTAGAGTTTATTTTTTACATTAATGGTATATTTTTTTTACAGTAAGATGCCCAAATTTTTATTTGAGACTCGCTGAACGGCATTGAATTCACAGATAAAAAAAGATGTGGGTTCAACTTTCATTTTGGAACAATTTTTCAAGCAAGGGAAGGGAATGATCTGAGCATGCAGGAGGACTGACCCATCTTAAACCTTTGTCGGCTGTGCTGAAGAGAAAGGTACAGAACCACATTATTTAATTAATTAGCTGCACGTTCTCCTGTCCTCTGTCCTCCAGGACACACACACACACACACACACGGAGCTGACTGTCTTATCTGACTGTTATTTTCGTTAAGGAGTGTGCACGTACAGCATGTGCGCCTCGTGCACGAGCCTACTATTGAAGCTGCCGTTACATTTTTGGCCTGAGGGGGCAATCGCGAGCATAAAAATTCAAAACTCCGTAAAGTCCCTTTAAGTGTGACCTGACCCAGGGGGAGCATATAGAGATTGAAGAGTAGTGATCCTAGATTTGAGCCTTGGGGGACCTCACATGTCATGGTGATCCGCTTTGATTGGTAGTCCCTAATGTGGGCCATTCCCATCGGTACCGAGTCGGCCCGGGCCGGGTAGCGTAGGTTGTTTACATATCTGGGTGGCCTGGTATTTTTCCGGGCCAACCAAGGCTCATTCTCAGCCCTCTTCTCGAGGGGGTCTGCTTCAGGCCGACCAGGACCAACACACCTACTGCTGACAGCCTTCCATTAGAGCAAGCCTCTGATTGGTGGGTAGAATCGGCCCACATGGGCTTAAGACAAGGATGTGTGGAATCAACCGGGCCAGGCTGGGGCCGACTGGGGCTACCCGGCCCGGGCCGACCCGGTACAGATGGGAATGGCCCATTAGAGACAACATAGCCCCTGTCTTTGAGATAGGATTGGAAGCAGCCAAGCACTGTGCCTGATAGTCTCACCAAGTGTGTGAGTCTGTCCAGAAGGATGTTATGGTCCACAGTATCAAAAGCTGCACTGAGGTCAGGCATCATTAGGACAGATGCTTTACCTGAATCATACAGTGCGTTTACATGCAGCCAGTAACCCTTTTAAAACCCGAATATTCACAATAACCCGGTTCCGCAGGTCCTTGTAAACACCGCCAAAAACCCGGATATGCTCATAACCGGGTTTTTAAAAACCCGGAGTTTACTACACCTGGGGTAACCCTTTTCTAACCCGAATGTTTGGTCGTGTAAACGCATACCGGGATATCCCCATCAAAGCGTGTGTTCTGCACATGCTCTGTTCGCAAGGAATCTTGTTCTTTTGAGTAGCGAGACGTCTTGTACGCACCAGAACACCGGAAGTAAACAACAAGTTGGGGGCAAAATGGCGAGTCGCGGCACAGCACCTCACTTTGAGTGACGAGGAAACTAAAGCGCAAACAAACGCGGTCGCTATCTCTTCCGAACTGGGAAACATGTTGTTGTTTTCACGGATACCGGAACACGAAGAACCGGAAATGACGCATATTGCGTCTGGACATAGTCCACACGTCCTGACGCTACC
>NC_091753.1:62319374-62336874 GCF_043380555.1 Nothobranchius furzeri | reverse complement strand
GCTCTGCCTCTTCCTCTTGTGCGTGGGACGTTGCGGCTGGTTTGAGCAAATTCGGCTCCTTCATCTTGGGATGCTTGCCCTGCTTCTGTCGCATGTCTAACACCTCTGCCTCTGTGCGCTGGCACACGTCTGTCCTCTCCCTCTTCCTCTCCCTCTTCCTCGCCCTCTTCCTCTCCCTCGTCCTCTGTCTGTCTCCACTGATGAACCATCGGATGATATCTGACTCTGTTTACGGAGAGAAAACAATTACAGACTACACTACCTTGTATATTTCCAAAATGGCAAATAGAAATATAACATTTCTCAAATAAAATGAACAAAATATTGTCATTTTTTGTAGTCAGAAGTCATCACTAACTAGCTGCCGTTTGCTATTAGCAAACATAACTGACATTAAAAAGTTTTTCTTATTCAAAACCTATTTAGATTAAATTAATAAAATAAGTTAGATGAAAACAACTAACCTGTTCGCTGACTTGAAAGCTGGAATTAGATGATGACATGCTGCCGTTTACAGCAACACGATTTTGTATTGTATTTGTTATATTTGTTAATAAAGTTTTAAATAATGATTAAAAAAACCCTTTTTGATCCTCGGGGGCTCCAATAGCTGCAATACCGACTCTAAACTGCGTGGTGCTAAAGAGTCGGATCTTTTTACTATGATTTCTGTGAATTTCACACACGGGGCCTTTAAAAGCCAAAATATTCTTTATTTAAAACAATAAATCCTGTTTATTATACAAGAAGTTCAGTTTAACTCACATCATCCCAGTGTTGTGTCAGTCTGGTAGCCCTTCATACGGCCATGTGTGTGTGTGTGTTTCTCAGCTCCACACACCCTGCATTAGACCAGCTGTTGTAGGTTTCAGTACCAGCTGTGTGTGTGTGTGTGTGTGTGTGTGTGTGTGTGTGCGTGTGTGTGCGTGTGTGTGTGTGTGTGTGTGTGTGTGTGTGTGTGTGTGTGTGTGTGTGTGTGCGTGTGTGTGTGTGTGTGTGCGCGTGTGTGTGTGTGTGAGTGTGTGCGTGTTTTCTCTTGAACTAGTCGGACTAGGTGACTTGCTTGCACTCGTTAGTGATGGTGGTTGAACTCTAGCTGTGGCCCGTGATGTCACCGTGCAGGCGTGACGTAGGTGTGTGCAGGAGGACAGCTGCTGTCTAACATCTCTGCTCAGCATCTGGGGCGTGAACGGAGGTGGTGGTGGTGTAAGGCACCACCTGGGACAGTTACTTTTGTCACGGCAGACTTGGAGCTCCGTTAGCAGGAATGTGACCTGGTGAGAGCATCCCACAGCGGGCTGGTTGGTGACTGGAGAGGTGTGGAATGTGCTGCAGCCGGGACGAGAGGAAACAAAGACATTCCTGTGCTTAGCTTCATTTGTTCCCTTCTCACATTCCTCCAAGGTGGCATCACCCTGCAGCTTTGGATGCGAGTGAGAACACGTGATCTCTGACCCGGTGTGCTGGGTCATCTGGACCACTGTGCCACAAATGTAAACCACACCTTTCTTTATTTAAATGTGTTTCTGATGACGACGTCTGTGCTTATTGGCTTATGCCACAGATGTCGGGTACATTTTGTTTAGTTAAGTCAAAAAACACGACGAGAACTAACCTGGAAAGTGTGTATCTGAGTGTTGAGTCCTTCTGGCTCCAACGGGTTAGTAGAGGAAGATGGAGGTGAACGGAGCCAGGAGCAGCCTTTCCATCAGTACTATCTGATTGTACTGACATGGTCTTGTACACAGGATGCAGCAGGACTGTGAGGTGATCTACGAGTGAGTACACTTATACCTTGAATAGATCACTCCCTCCTCTGGCAGCACAGAGACAGTGCACCTCTACCATGTGCACCAGCTGTCCTGGCTGAGCTCACCTCCACCAGACTAAAGTCCGTACCGCATACCTGCCGAAAGAACAGCACCGCAACTCCGTTGTGGCACAAGCTGAATAACTTAGTGATGATTTAGCATTTTTCTCATTTAATTGTTGTTTGAGGCTCACCAGTTTAAGGACGTTACGTCCTTTTCATATAAAAACTGCAAATCTGTGGTAGGAGGTGCTTCAGCGACAGCAGCAGGGGCCCACGCCCACAAGGGGCCCCTGTGAGAAGTTTAAGGATAAAAGTTTTATTCTAAATGCAAGTGCACTCAGGATTACAGCGAGACAGGACAAATATCACATTCTCCGCCTAGGCACCAGTCTGATAGGTGGACTGGTGCTGTGTTCAGTGATGACTGAGTGGATGGAACAGATTTCCCAGCATTCCACACTCTTTCTTAAAGAGCAAGTCACCCCCTACAAGAAACTTACTTCACTCCCTCTTCATGTTTGAAAAATGCAACACATGCTGTTGCCTGGCAGACCGAGAGGGCGGAGCCGCTAACAAATACACGCACACACAGGCTCACAACGGCATTGTGACATCATAAGGGCCAGTTTACATCATAGCATACCTGTTAGCCAATAGCGGTGGCAGATTTAAATTCAAATGCAGTGCAGAGTTTTTACCTGACAACGGCACAACACTGACAGTTTTAGGCAGAATATTTACATTTTAACTAAGATGCACTGAAGTACAAAACTACTGACGACACGTGTCTGCAGCACGATTAGACACGCATTTATATAGTATAAAAGTTGATTTGGGGGTGACTTGCTCTTTAAACTTTGAAACTTTTACTGAATAATAATTAACAAACTAATTTTAGTTTTGTTAACAGGGACATTTTTAATAATGAAATCAAATATAAATGTATTATAATACACGTCTTTAGCTTCTAAGCTGGCAGTGAGCAAGAAACCCCTCAAAACAGGTGCAGAGGTCTTTAAACAGCGTTCGGTTCCACGAGTAGACAACACCTTTCCCCCAGCCCGAGCAGCCGTGACAGGATCATGTAAATATGGTGGCAAGTACACGGGCAAGGATGTGTGCCTGGCTAAAATGATGCCTTTGTCCAATGATGGTTAAACAGGCATTCCCATGAACAACATGGTGTCTCCTGCACAGGATCAATGAACCGACAAGCTCAGATTAAAGCTGCTGCTACTCCCAGTGTGGTGGCTCAGAGCTGGTTCTATGCTAATTTCCCTGTTTGTGATGTCACAATAAGGGTCTTTTTGAAATGGTTTGTTTTAAGCAGATAATTCCTTAAACCAAACCCTGACAGGAAACAGACGGACAGTTTTAATTCAACTTCAGAGTGTGTATAGAGACAGAGGAGACCCACGTGGCAGGACAAAGGGTGCAACGTGTGAGTTTTGCTTTACTGGTGTCCACTAATGTTTGAGAATTTATTTACACAAATTTGGGTTTCTGTCACTTTTTAAAAGAAATTAATTTATGATTATTAAATTACAGAGTACTTTTTGCTGCATTTATTTATTTACAAATGCTGTTTTCAGGTCTCTGTACTTTAGCTGCGCTGAGTCAGTGAACACGTCATCTGCCTGTACAGTGTCACAGTTGCACTGATCTCGGCTCTGTTTTGCACTCATTCGACGTGAACACTCCCAAAACTTTTTCTTTCAAAACTTTATTGAACAAGGTGATAAGCATACAAACAAATTGCATACACAATTGAACAAAGAGCATGAAACATATGCCGGGGGGGGGGGGGGGGGCGCTACAGAAATGTTACATACATACAAATAAATTGTAGGTGGTGCAAATAGTAATAGTTTTTAAAGCTTTTTTATTTAGTGATCCACTAATCAGTTTGATGTAAGACAGAGTATCACTATAATAGTGTTTGAAATGAGGTTTTTGGTTACTATACTATATTTGTGGAGACAGAATTTAGCTAGAATAATTAACACATTTATAACAAAGCATACATCTTCCTTTCTGTGCTTGCAAAAAAAACCAAAATACAACATTTTCTCATAGCACTCCAAAAACTCCTGCTGGGCTCCTCCTCGCACGCTCTGCCCCCTGCTGGTGGCAGGAAGCACAGCAGGTGCAGTGACGCGCTGTTGCCAGCAGGTGGAGGTAGACCTCTGCGGCAGTCACGCGCAGGTTGATGAAGTCTCTCTGCTTTGATCTTTGGGATTGTTCGTACCGACAGCTGTTCTCTGGATTTAAATGTTGTATGTTTTGTGCTATGTTGATTCTAGACCTTCTATGCTGTTACATCAGGGCACTCACCTGTCTGTACACATCTACCTGCTGGTATCTGGTGCTTTTTACAACACACGCGAGCTCTGGGACTGGTATCGGTGCCTGGTTCGGTTCGGTACAGATACCAGCTGCACATCGGCAGGGCTCCTGTGGGACGGGCGGGACGGTTTCTGCTGAACTTCCTGATGAATCATGCTGGACTGCCCTTCAGAGGGAGGAGAAACTCTGGCTTCAGGGGAACCGAATCCCTGCCGAACCGGGGCTGTTCCGTCTCGGGTTGTGCTGTTGGGAGAGGGAGCAGCTGCAGAGCAGTGGGAGGGTCTGGGTTCGGGAGGAACTAGGCAGGACTAGGGAGTGGTGGGCGGGTCTGACTCGGCAGGAACAAGGTTCAGAACCAGAACATCTGACTGCGGTGGGACCGACGGAGAACCGAGAAGACTCACCGGGTCTGACCTCCATTCTCAACAGGTTTGTTCTGAAAGTTTCTGACTAAATCCAGCTGAGATGCATTCCAGGTGTGTGTGTGTGTGTGTGTGTGTGTGTGTGTGTGTGTGTGTGTGTGCGTGTGTGTGTGTGTGTGTGTGTGTTCATTGGAATAGAATAGAATAGCCTTGTGAAATACAAAATGCACCCCCCCCCCTGAATATAAACATAAAAGAATATAGAAACAGGGAAAGGGAGTAGAAAGCAGCTGAATACAGTAACAGTATCTGGTGTATCGCCTGTTATTGTACAGGATCAGTGTATATGTACACAGCTCCTCTAGTTCTGCTTGTATTTGTTTACAATGGTGATGGCCCTGGGAAAGAAGCTGTCCCTGAATCTGTCCTAGTTTAGTGTGACCTGTACCTTCGACCTGACGGTAGCAGTGCAGACAGATGGTTGCTGGGGTGGGAGTACTCCTCGATGATGTTGCCAGCTCTGCTGAAATACCGAGAGTTTGCATGTCCCCCAGGCTCGGCAGAGAGCAACCAGTGGTCTTCTGGGCTGTATTTATGACCCTCTGCAGCACCTTCCTGTCTGCAGCTGGGCACCCTGCATTCCATGTTGTTATGCCGTACGCTAGGACGCTCTCTATGGTGGCTCTGTGTGTCACCAACAGCCTCTCCTCCAAGTTGTTCCTCCTGAGCACTCAGGAAGTGGAGACGCTGCTGGGCCTTTTTTTTTTACCACCACCGAAGTATTTGCAGTCCAGGAGAGGTCATCGGATATCTGCACTCCCAGAAACCTCATGGAGTGTACCCTCTCCACACAGTTCCCGTGGATGTAAAGTGGGGCCAGGTCTGCTACCTTTCCTGAAGTCCAGTACACCAGTACAAGTTCTTTATGATGTTCAGTTGAAGGTTGCTTACTGAGCACCATTTAGTCAGTCTGTTGACCTCATCCCTGTAGTCCGACTCATCCCCCCATGAGATAAGTCCAACCACGGTGGTGTCGTCCGCAAACTTTAAGATGGTGTTTGAGGGATGGGTCGGGGAGCAGTCGGATGTGTAGAGTGTAAACAATGGGGGACTCAGAACACATCCTTGTGGAGACCCGGTGCTGAGTGTGATGGTGTTGGACAGGTGAGTCTGACAGACTGTGGTCTGTTTGTCAGGAAGTCCTTAATCCAGAGGCAAATGGAGGTAGAAAGTCCCAAGTGAGACAGTTTCTGGACCAGGATCTCCGGGATAATGTAATTGAATGCTGAGCTGAAGTCCAGGAAGAGCATTCTCACGTAGCTTCCTTGGTGCTCAAGGTGACTCAGAGCAGTGTGGAGCGCTATGGTGAAAGCGTCCTCAGTGGAACGGTTTGCCCTGTATGCAAATTGATGGAAGTCCAGAGTGGGAGGCAGACAGGTTCTGATGTGCTGACAAATCAGCCTCTCAAAGCACTTCATCACTACAGGCGTGAGTGCAATAGGCAGTGTTGCCAACTTAGCGAATCTGTCACCATTTATAACGACTTTTCAGACCCCCTTAACGACTGTTTTTCAAAAAAGCGACTAGCGACAATTCTGGTGACATTTCCGACCCTCCTCAGCTACTTCGACTACAACTTTGTTGCCGAGATGCCGACTTTACCTGCAGATTAGAGATGCATTTGAAGCGACAGGACCGTGTCCTTCCTCCAGATGATCAGAAAGAAAATGATCTGCGCATGTGCATGCAGCATGATCATGCTACCCCCGTTGACCAATCAAACCATTTGTGGGTTTTCACCCTCCAACTAATAAATTTGTTTTACAGAGAAAATAAATTTAATTGTACAAAAGAAATATCCAAGTATTTAAGACCAATTTTTTCCTTTTGTTAGTCACACACTGGCCACCCACCAACAGATATCCACCTATTTTCAGACTTTGTATCAGTTCTATAGAGAATTGAACATACATTAAACAGCCTTTTTAAAGGCTACTTTACACTGTTTACTTTTGCTTAGAAAGCAATAATTTCTTTAATTCCTATATACGTTTTTTCATCTTTTAAACATTTATTTCTCCTTCCTCTTTCTAAAGTGTCCCCAGCCTTTTTTTATTGCTTACCATTTATTAATTTCTCAGTTCACCTCACATTTTCCCCAACTCAAAATTAAAAAAATTGTTTTTACTTCTTTCATCCTGTCCCACCTCCTTGTTTTCCCTTCATCATAGTGACACAGATTTCGATAAAAAACAGACATTTAACATTTTATTAGACAAATTGGCAAAGTAAATACATTACAACAATGACACAACCAAAATCCTATTTCCAAAAGTACCGCAAAGAATGGGAGTCACTACCTGAATTTAAAGGTTGGCTGAAACCACATGCAGGTAGTGACATTAGAGCTACCTGCATGTACTGCAAAACAGACCTCTATGCAAAGTTGTCAGACATTAAAAAGCATGCAGCTACCCAGAAGCACATCGAGAAGGCTAAGCCTTACAATCAGGCAAGCCAACCCAAACTGACATTCGTTGCCAAAAAAACGGACACACTGAAGCAGGCAGAGGCCACAATTGCTTTGGCTATCAGTGATCACTGCTCAATTTTGTCATGTGACCACATTGGTTTAGCATGCAAAGCAGCTTTCCCTGATTCTACTATTGCCCAAAATTTTCGGATGCACCGTACCAAATGCACTGAGATGATAAATGGTGTTTTGGCTCCATATTTCATACAGCGGTTGGTGGCTGACATTGGCAGTAACAAATACAGCCTTTTGCTTGATGAAAGCACAGATGTCAGTGTCTCCAAATATCTGGGCATTGTGGTTCGCTATTTTAGTGAGGGAAAGGGACACGTGGTGGACACCTTCCTTGGCCTTCTTGAGCTGGAGGGAGGGGATGCGAAGAGCATCGCCAAGGCAGTTCTCTCCTTTCTCCATCAGTCTGGCCTTGAGAAGGAGAACCTGCTTGGCATTGGAACAGACAATGCATCAGTAATGACAGGGATATACAATGGTGTTCACAAAATTCTTAAAGAAGAAATAAAACACCTTGTTCTCATCCGCTGTGTATGTCACTCCTTGCAACTGGCTGTCAGCTCTGCTTCCAAAACCACTCTTCCTCGCAGTGTTGAGTTCCTGGTCAGGGAAACCTACAATTGGTTCTCCATCTCCCCTAAAAGAAAAGAAGCATACAGGATAGTTTATGAAACCATAAACTGTGGCGAGAGGCCATTGGCCATAACAAGAGTCTGTGCCACACGCTGGCTTTCAATAGAACCTGCTGTATCAAGACTACTCAGTCAGTGGGAGGAGCTAAAGCTCCATTTTAGTCTGACCAAGACAAGCGAGCATTGCTACATGGCAGACGTTTTGCATTCAATGTATGCTGACCCACAGAACCTACTGTACTTGACCTACCTGAAATCAATCCTTGGTGAGGTGCAGGCTGCAGTGAAGGCCTTTGAGGGAGAGCAAACAGATCCTCTCAAGCTCCTGGACTGTTTAATTCTACTAATTAAATCTGTGTGCAGCAGAGTTCTTCATCCTGGGGCTACAATTGACATCCTGAAAGACCCAATAGAGAACCACATCTCACCCAGGCCGTATCTTGGCTTTGCATTTGAGTCCAAAACAGCAGAGCTTACCATCTCCCCTGAGGATGAAAACTGTGTGAGACGGAGGTGTATTAGTTACACCGTTGCCCTAGCCAATGAGCTTCGAGCAAGACTTCCGGACAGTCTGGAAATTCTTCAGCACATGTCATTGTTCAGCGTCGGAGAGACCCTGAAACAAAACAAGAACCCAGCTGACATGGCAAAGCTGATGGTCTTATTAGGATATGATCCTGAAACAACTGACCGCATAATTAATCAGTGGAGAAGTGTCCATTTTCAGAGATGGGAGGAAACAGCCAACACCACTGGGTTCTGGTTTGAGGTCAAAAAGCACAGGGATGCAGCAGGCCTTAACCCATTTGAAGAGTTGGCGTCTGCAGCAGTTGCAGTTCTTTCGCTGCCTCACTCAAATGCTGCAGTAGAAAGACTCTTCAGCCAAATGGGTGTCATTAAAAACAAATTAAGAAGCCGCATGTCCCTCCAAACTCTCACCTCCATCCTCCACATAAGATATGGCTTAAGACTAGCTGGGAACACGTGTTATGAGCACAAGTTGCCAGATAAGGTGCTAAATCTCTTTGCCACGTCTGCTGCCTACTCTTTTAAAGCAGACAGTTGTCCAGGTCCAAGCATGCAGTCATCCAGCACTGCTTCTCAGAGGGAAAGCACTGATAGTGCTTGTATAGAGGACATGGAGTTCTGCCTCAGGGCCCTCGATGATCTAGAGTAAGCAGATTTAAAAAAAAACATTAAAATTAGTTAACTTTGTAAATATTTGTCAATAGTTTATGTGATATGTTAATAAAAAAAAATAAATTGGAACTCCAATTAAAAAAAACTCTGTTAATATTGTAAATAAGTCAATAGTTCATGTGATTGGCCTTTAAATCAAGCTGTATAATAGCTAATTTATTGTAAGTAAAAAATATCAACTGGAACTACAATAAAAAATCCTTTTTGTTAATACTGTAAATATGTCAATAGTTCATGTGGTTGGCCTTTAAATAAATATGTTAAATAGTTAATCTATTGTTAATAAAACATCTGAACTGAAACTAATAGATAAAACTGTTTCATTGTTGTTAATAGTGTAAATATTGAAATAGTTACAGCTTTGCAGGGTGATGATAAGTTTTCTTACCTTTTGAGTTTGTGCTCATCTTCGCTGGGGCGAGGTAGTCGTCGTGAGTAGCTTTGTTAGCTTTGTTGTTAGCTTTAGCCATTTTCTTCTTCCTTTGTTGACTCACACACACTTTACGTTTTGCTGAAACTCCTTCGTCTGGTTGTGAAGGGTGATATAATATGACCAGTGAGTTTTTTTCTCTCGCATGCAAATAGTTTATTAACAAGTTCATTATTTAAGATAGCCACCGGAGCTAGATAAAGGGCAACCACTCCTTCCGCCATCCTGCCGCATTTCGGCAGCTGAGCTCAGTTGGCACTGGTAGGCTGACCGCAGGGCAGCGTCGCTATCGCACATGGCTGCTGGCTTCTCACACCCATGTCGATGCTCGCACCACTTGTGGTGCGATCAAGGAACATTGGAACTCTATGATGAGTTCATAAACATTGCACATTTTAAACTTTTATAAAAAGGTGCTGTTTTGTATTCTATGGGTTTTTCATTTTAATAAAATATTAAAAAATAAATTAAATACATTTTTTATAAAATCACGTGGGTTTTATTTGATTGATTTACTCTACAAGACCGATTACGTCACGACGCAGACGTGGTGACGTCATCACGTCTTATGCAAATGAGCACGTGACGTCATCTGGTGACATCTAACGTCTTTCGGGGGGAACTTCAGCTACTTTCAGTCAAAAACAGTTGGCAACACTGGCAATAGGCCTGAAGACATCTGGGCTGTCCACCGCTGTCTCCTTGGCGATTGGGATGATGGTAGAGGTTCTTAGGCGGGGTGGGATGATGTTTTGCGACAGGGAAAGGTTGAAGATTCTAGTGAAGACTCCAGACAGTTGATCAGCACAATGTAACAGAGTGTGTAACGGTGTGTGTTATTGTGACAGTGTGTGTGATGGTGTGTGTTACTGTAACAGAGTGTGTACTAGTGTGTGCAATAGGGTGTGTTACTGTAACAGAGAGTGTAATAGTGTGTGTAAATGTGTGTGTAATAGTGTGTGTTACTGTAACAGAGTGTGTAATAGTGTGTGTAAATGTGTGTGTAATAGGGTCTGTTACTGTAACAGAGTGTGTAATAGGGTGTGTTACTGTAACAGAGTGTTTAACAGTGTGTGTAAATGTGTGTGTGTAATAGTGTGTGTTACTGTAACAGAGTGTGTAATAGGGTGTGTTACTGTAACAGAGTGTGTAATAGGGTGTGTTACTGTAACAGAGTGTGTAATAGGGTGTGTTACTGTAACAGAGTGTGTAACGGTGTGTGTAATAGTGTGTGTTACTGTAACAGAGTGTGTAATAGTGTGTGTTACTGTAACAGAGTGTGTAACAGTGTGTGTAAATGTGTGTGTGTAATAGTGTGTGTTACTGTAACAGAGTGTGTAATGGTGTGTGTAATAGTGTGTGTAATAGGGTGTGTTACTGTAACAGAGTGTGTAACAGTGTGTGTAAATGTGTGTGTGTAATAGTGTGTGTTACTGTAACAGAGTGTGTAACAGGGTGTGTAATAGTGTGTGTTACTGTAACAGAGTGTGTAATAGTGTGTGTAATAATGTGAGTTACTGTAACAGAGTGTGTAATAGAGTGTGTAATAGGGTGTGTTAACTCAGCATTCAGTACTGGTTGATCTGTGAACAAGGTTCTAGTTGTGGGTCGGGCAGCCGGACTCCTGGACTGTGAAGGTTCTGATTAGGCTCATGGCCCAACATCGAAGCTGGGTTGTCTTTTTATAGACGCCAGACAGACCCACACTAAGACACTCGGTGAGCAGCCACACCTCAGTGCAAAGGTGCAAAGTTAATGGGCCAGAGTTGGTTAGTCAAGCTACAACCAGGGGTGCTCAGAACCAGGTTCTACCAAAACCTTCTGAGAATGAAACAATCCAGAATTTAATTAACAGAAATCCATTTCCTCTCACTGTAAACTACACGTAATGTTAAACCAGGTCTCAGCGGTTTTAGAAGGGCCCGCTTGAGTTTCGGGGTTGTTCTTTATTGTGTTTTCAGACACCAACTAACTGATCACCTGTTTGTGTGAGCCAACCAGCTGGTGCACCTGTTTAGTGTGTTTGGTGTGTAAGCATGGGAAGGTCAATACCTGGGAAGCACCTGGCTCAGGCTGTTTGTGCCAGATCAACTCAGAAGGTGACGGGTTGCCACGCTGAAGGAGCTACGTATGCTGCGGGAATAAAAACCGCTCAGCAGACGTTACCTCACCTTATTTTTAACTGTTAGGTTCTTATTCCTCTCGGAGAAACTCCCCTTTGGGTTTTCCTCTGACGAGGACAACGATGGGATAGAAAGCCAGAAGGTCTTTTCTGAATTTCAGGAAGATGCACAGAGTGAGCTAAAAACAGAAAGCAGAATCAGAATGCATGGAAGGTGTTGGTCCAGGGTCAAATGGGTCAGAGCAGCTGACCTGCTAACTCAGGACCGGACCTCCCAGAACCAGGCTGCTGCAGTTGTCCCTGTGCTTGCAGCAGCTGCAGCGTACCGTCGTCCACGCAGAGACAGAACACACACCGACGAGCTGCTGGCCGTGTTCTGGGGCTCTCGCTGCTGAGATTCATTGACCTGCCGTCCCGGTGCAGGCTGAGGTTTGGCGGGGGTGCTTTCCTCCACTGGGTCGGGTTAGTCCGCCGCTACGCTCCTGCTTTTCCATTTGACCTTGAGTGATCATGTGAGCTCGGAACAATGCAGGGGTTTATGAAAGTGCTTGTTCTGGAAGCCGGAGATGACCGTAGGTGGAAACACCATCATCAGTGAACGTCTCTAAGTTCGTTCGCGGGGACTCTGTTCTACTGGGGACTGGTCCTGACTTGCTGTTTGGTTTTTGATCAGATGAAGACACAAACCTGCTCTGTTAGAGCTGTCAGCTCAGAAATGTCGTCATCATACAACTTAGTTGGTGCTGAGTGTGTGTTGCTGCCCTTCTGTTGCAGCGGATGTGGGACCTGCAGGTGAAGGTCTAGTTGTCTCTACATGTCAGCTGGATCCTGGGAGGAACCCACATGACACCTGACTGGCCAGGAAACGTTCTGATGTGTGCGTTCTCGAGCGGTGCTTTAGGAAACGCTCATTTCCTCTTTAAAGACCTAAACTTGCCTTTGTCTAGCTCTTACAGCTCAGTACACGAGTCACCTGGTGAGGACCTGTTCTCAGAGGTCCACATGAAGTAAAGGGATGGAGGAAAACAGGCAGATATGAAGGGTCGTGGTGTCTCTCAGCCCTGATGGGTGTGGAGCTTGGAGGCCTGTGTTGAGCTGAAAACCAGAGGACATTTCCTGTTGGTGGTCTGGACTGGTAACGCGTTCTGGAGCAGGCGCACATGTGAGTCAGAGTCTCTGAACCCAGACCTGATCCAGGCTTCATCCTGAGATAACATGACTGATAGAGCTGCAGCGCCTCGTTCGTGACCTTTGAACTGATTTTTTCAGACTTGGATGAGCGAGTCTTATCAGGTTCTTTATGGCGGGTTGGTGATAGCGTCTCTCAAAATCCTGAACTTGAACTTTTATTGATGGCATTGTTACTGAAACATGAAAGTTCACAAAGTCCGTCTTGATTCTCCTGACCTGCTTACACCCGATTGCTGCTTCTGGACAGAGAAGCTCCAGCGCCACCGGAGGTCCAGGTGACTCCTGTCTGTTTCCTCTGAGGGACATCGAAGACCAGGTCAGCCTGTTGGAGATAATGGCCGCTGTTCATGTGCTCATAGGAGATGGGCTCAGATTTCAACATGGATGAAGGGGTTTTGGACTCACTGGTGACCGGATGGCTTATGGACGTCTTCAGAGGCTACATTAAAACGTGGCTCTGCGTTTATCTTGTCTAAGATCACGTTGTTTAGCAGTTTCACTCAACTTACTGAATAACTTGTGATGTGTGCTGCAGACCTCCACCCTAGGTGGTTCTCAACCCTGGTCCTTGGCCCCTCCCAACATACTGCTGCCACTCACCTGAGCCAGGTGAATGAGCGAGGAGCAGGTTCCTGCAGCGCTCGACGTCATCCTGAGGAGGCAATGCAAATATGGAAATCATGCAGGACGGGGGTCCCGAGGACGAGGGTTGAGAATCCCTGCTTCATAGGAAGTCCACCTGGAGCTAGGGTGCGCTGCATCAGCGTGTCAAAGGTCAGAAGGGGTGTGTTTATAGTTGCTGACGTCTCCTTCTGGACCCCAGAAGAGCTTCAGGTGTCACATGGTCTGAAAGAGTTTGAGAAAACACATTCCAGCTGAGCAGGAATAATTAGAGGGGTGTGTCTGGAGCGAGGGTTCTGCAGGTCTGCTCGGGTTCAGCCTGCTGGTGTGGGCAGCTGCTTCAGCAGTTCACGAGATTCTTTCCCACATCCCAAAACCAGTCGCTCCGCCCTGCTGGGAATAAACGTCGTTCCTGGTTTCTCTACAGTTCCCGTCTGGAATGGTCTGGTACAGGAAAACATCCTGGACACGAGTTAAAAAGAGCTGGAGGTCCTTTAATGCCCTGCTGAAGGTGGTTAGTGGTGGTAATTAACTCTAAAATACTTGACCTGAGGTCTGGGTGTCATGGAACCATCCTGGAGGTTCTGCTGGACCTCTTAAAGGTCAGGTTTATGTCTGTTGTAGTTGCCTGCAGGGAAAAGTGTGTGTGTGTGTGTGTGTTTTCTAAAGATGCACACACACTCACATTAGTGCTGACCAGGTCTCTGCTAATCCCACTTTGTTGCACTCACACCTTCAGCGGCACATCTCCACTCAGATTAAAGCCCTGATAGCTCTAATCCCATCAGTCCATACCACCAGGCCGTGTGTGTGTGTGTGTGTGTGTGTGTGTGTTCCATAACTCTTCCTCCAATCCCTGCAGCTACAGACATGATGACCATCCTGAGTTGTATCCAGCTATTGCACCTTGCTGAACGTGCATGTTTACATCCTGGACGTTTCTCTGGAGTTGGGAATGTGCTCCACAAAGATTTTCCCACCTTCCATCATCGCAAGATTTTATCCTCTTCATTTCTTTAATAGTGCTCTAAAGTCAACATTTTACTGGTGTCTGTGCCGTTTATGCTGCTGGAATCCCCGTTTCCCTCACAGTCGTTGGGTCAAGGCGAGAGCCGTGGAAACGCCCGTGTGACTCACCTGAGGAAGAAAGCAGGAGGGGGTGGATAACCGAACTGCAGCAGGAGGGTTAGCTCTGATATGTAAACTATAAACATCCAGAGCCGCTACTCGCTAACCACTGACTGCATGTATCCCAGCATGCACTGGGCCTCAAGCAGCAGAGTGGTGCCCTTGACACCGACGGTAGATGAAAAAGGTTTCTGTAGGAAACTCACCTGGAGTTCAGAGAAAGTCCTCAGGAACCAGGTGGTGTAATCTTTAACGGCTGGTGTGTGTGTGTGTGTGTGTGTGTGTGTGTGTGTGTGTGTGTGTGTGTGTGTGTGTGTGTGCGTGCGTGCGTGCGTGCGTGCGTGTGTGTGTGTGTGTGTGTGTGTGTGCGTGCGTGCGTGTGTGTGTGTGTGTGTGTGTGTGTGTGTGTGTGTGTGTGTGTGTGTGTGTGTGTGCAGAGCGAATGCCATTGTAAATACCAGCAGAGGGAGTTGCCACGCATCTTGAACACCATTAGCGGCTGATCTGTTCCTCGTTTGTTTTTAAGTTTTGAGATTTTGGCAGAAAAAGCAGATTTAGCAGCAGAACTGCAGGAAAAGAACGCTGCAGCGTTTCCTGGTTCTCGTTTGTCCCGTTGTTATTAATGTGTAATTAGCACACAGGAAGTGTTCAGGGTAAACAGGAAATTCCTTGTTTGTAAAGCCAGACTCATACTGAGCTACACGCAAACATGTTCATATGATTTACTTGCTATCTGTTAGATCTCATGAAGTACTTCCTGCTTGGTGCGATGAAACAGTTTCAGGAGCACCGACACACCAGCTGGTGTGGTGGAATGGCCCAGCATCGACGAGGACCGAAAGAGGATTTTATTACAGGAACAGAACAGCGTGTCAGTTTCATCTCTTTACATCCGTTTATCTGGTCGTACGCTGACTATGAACAAAACCCCGTCTTTAGCGTGCACGTGCACGAGACTAGAACACGACAGCTGCGGGTCATTCCTGTCTACTTTGTCTTCCTTTGGAACGAGAATGTGATCAGACTTAAGTTTGTTTGATCTTCATCAGCAGATTGTGGCCGTTCATTGTTTCTGCAAGCAAAACCAAGCAGACTTTTGTAGAATTACTACACAACTTAAGTCGCCTTGGACAAAAGTGTCTGCTAAATACATAAACATAAACATATACATAAACGTAAACATAAACATATACATAAACATAAACATAAACATAAACATATACATAAACATAAACATAAACGTAAACATATACATAAACATAAACATAAACATAAACTAAACATAAACATAAACGTAAACATATACATATACATAAACATATACATAAACGTAAACATAAACATAAACATATACATAAACATAAACATAAACGTAAACATATACATAAACATAAACATAAACGTAAACATATACATATACATAAACATATACATAAACATAAACATAAACATAAACATAAACTAAACATAAACGTAAACATATACATAAACATAAACATAAACATAAACATAAACATATACATAAACATAAACATAAACATAAACATATACATAAACATATACATAAACATATACATAAACATATACATAAACATATACATAAACATATACATAAACATATACATAAACATATACATAAACATAAACATAAACATATACATAAACATATACATAAACATATACATAAACATATACATAAACATAAACATAAACATATACATAAACATATACATAAACATAAACATATACATAAACATAAACATAAAAGTAAACGTAAACGTAAACTTTAGTTTATGAATATTGTGTTTCAGTTTGCGTACTTCCTCTGAGCGGGGCTTGCAGGCTCAACAATGAAATGTCTTACTTTTGCTGAACAGCCTCAGTTTAGGAAAACCCAGATTCTCTCTGATTGGATCGATACGCTAACTGCTAGTCACAGGAATTCTGTCCTCTTAAAATGACGCTAAACTTAAAAACTTCATGAGGATTCATGCAAACTCTTTTCTATGAACTTTAGGGCTGCAGCATCGAATCGATAAAACTCTATGAAGAAACGCGTACGCAGCGCTTTTGTCATCGATTCGTTGTGCTGTGCAACTTTTATGTAACGGTCGATGCGCGCAGCTCATCTGATGCGGTAGCAGAGCAGACCGAGGCAGCTCACAACGACACACACACACACACACACGTCGCATGTGTGATTATTGTGTAAGGAAGAGGCCTTTTACCGGCACACACCGAGCTTCTCTAGGTGCTGTTGAGTAAAGCAGAGACACCAGCGCGGACTCAGTCCAGAGTTTGGTATCAAAAAGCAGATTAGCTCATGCTAGCAGCTAGCAAGCTCACGATCAAGCGGGTTCAGAAAACACACGATGGTGGTGAAACTAAGAAAGTCTCCATCATCGTCGGGTTCATTAGCTGCAGCGCTAACTGCTGCAGTCAGGTTACTGTTGGTCTGCTCCGCCCAACACTGCCGAAGGCAAGCCACTGTAGCATTTAATTCACAAACGCGTCTCTCTGTGAACATAGTTTAAACTGGGTCATTGCTAACCCGTACATAATAGATATGCATTTCCAGTAGCTTACCACTGAACATGTTAATGAAATACATTCAACTTTACTGATCATAGCTTAATCGGGGACATATTCAGGCGATAGCGTGTTGTTTTACACGCTACGAACTGTTTCCTGATCATGTTCTGTTGTTAACGTGAAGGAAGGAGACAACATGTGTCCCCGGCAATGTTTACATTTGAAAAAAGACGAATGCATTTATTTTTTTCCTGATCAGGATCTTTTGCCTTCGGGTCCAAATCATTAGCTTGTGAGAAGCTGCTGCTGCGGCGTATCGAACCGATCCTTCAGCAAAGAAAGCCAAGAAACAGATGTTTATGTTTATGTTTATTTATTTAGCAGACGCTTTTATCCAAAGCGACTTACAATTTATAACCTATAGGGCATGCTGTGATCTGTGGGGGAAACCGGAGTACCCGGAGGAAACCCACGCATGCATGGGGAGAACACGCAACTCCACGCAGAAAGGTGAGTTTTGAACCTGCGACCTTCGTGCTGCGAGGCAACAGTGCTAACCACTGCGCCACCATGCAGCC
>NC_091753.1:62301874-62314374 GCF_043380555.1 Nothobranchius furzeri | reverse complement strand
GTAAACAACCTGAGCCCATTTAGAGTCTACTAGCCTGCAAGCCAGACAGAAACTAGGACGATAACTGTTGAAGTAGCGCTGGAGCGGCTGCGGCCCAAACAGCACCAGAACCGCTCACGGCGCATGCACAAACATGGCTCGCCAGCTGTTTCCCTATTAACACACGTCTGTTTTAATTTCTACACTTATTTTCTCACACAATAACAAGGATAGTCGAGAAAGCATGTTTGCCGTGGTTCTGTCAAATTATACTGATCACACAACATTTATTTACTTTCTTTCGTTTTCCTCTCATAAATACCTGCGTCCTCCTGCAGCGATCCCGAGGGACAACAGGCATCAGCAACACAGTAAAAAGTCCCACGTGTTGTAATAAAAATAGCAGTTTTTACACATTTTTAGGTCCGACGTGTTGCTAGCAGACACAGCGTGAGCTGAAACTGAGCGCTACAAACGAAAAAGTCGCACAGTGTCTGCAGAATATATAGCGGACCTCCGAGTCCGCTTGCAGAAGTGACATTTACAGGTGGATGTTTCCTGGTCAGGTGCTGCAGCACGGAGGATGTGGTGGTGTGGTAGGCTAAATCCATTCTACAGTATTTACTCTGGGCTACGTTTCCCGCCTTACCACGTGAAAAATGGTCCCACACCTTTGATATTTTCTGTCTTTTTCACTCCACCGGGGTCCACGTCGTCCGCCATGGCTTAAGAGAAAGTTAAGTTACATTCGCTACTCGCCTTCAGTGCAGTGCAGTGTGTGTGTGTGTGCGTCACTTATTTAGGTCCGGGTGAAACATGACCCTGAGCGATTGCAAAGCCATGAATTAATTAAACATGAATTAAACGAAGCCTCGAGGCAGAGAATTTGACTCGAGGATTTATTGTACTCGAATCATTTGAGGTACTCGAGGAATCGTTTCAGCCCTACTGGTGTTTTGTTCATGGATGTGCAACATTTGTAAAACCCTTGAAAGGCCTTACTGCTGGATGTCCACCCACAGAGCAGGGAGTTACAAATGAACCCTTTGAGGAATGTGGACATCGGTGTCGACAAGCGTTTGTAAAGCTATCAGCATTTTGACCTCAGGTTGACCCCTGTTTTGGCATTTGCTAATCCCGTCAAACCCTACGGTCTTCACTCAGACGTCAGCATTGCTGTTCTGGATCAAGACCATGATGATAAAAACAGGGTGGCAGCATCTGCCAGCAGGGGTCTGTCTCAGACTGGGTCAAAGTTACCGCCCACAAACTGGAATTACTGGTCTTAACAGAGAAGTTTAATGGTGCATGCCTGATGCAACCGGCCACAGGAGGCTGTTCTCTGTAGAAGAAAACATCATTTCTATGGCGCCTCTCAAGATAAAAATCACGAGGCGCTTCACAAAAACAAAAAATGTAAAAAAGAATTTACAAAATGGTTAAAAATATATTTAAAATGAGCAAAAATAGACAATTGTTATTAAAAATGTTAAGAAAGAGAGAGAGAGAACAGGAAAGAGGGAAACCAGTGGATCCTGAGGAAGGTGGAATAGGTGGGGAGAGCAGAATAAAGAGAGAGAGGTGAAGAAGGTCATACAAACGCCTCAACAGGTGAGTTTAAAGGAGACCACTGAGTCCACTGATCTCAGGCTCAGGGGGAGAGAGGTCCAGAGTCTGGGGGCCACAGCAGCAGATGATCTGTCACCTTTGACCTTTAGCCTGGTGCTGCACAACCAGTAGGCTTTGATCACTGGACCTCAGGGACCTGCTGGGGGTGTAGGGACTAAGAAGATCACCAATGTAAGATGGTGCTTGTCCATGTAAGGCCCTGTAGACCAGAACCAGGATCTTGAAATGAACCCTGAAGTTGACTGGCAGCCAGTGAAGCTGGAGGAGAAGCGGGGTGATGTGGGTGTGTTTGGAGGACTTGGTCAGAAGCCGAGCACAGGCGTTCTGAACCACCTGTAGACGGTTCAGGGAGGTTCTGCTCAGACACGTGAAAAGAGAGTTACAGTAGTCTAAGCGTGAGGAGATGAAGGTGTGGAGAACTGTCTCAAGTTCAGAGCGGGACAGAATGGGACTCAGCTTAGCAACGTTCCTGAGATGGAAGCTGAGGAAACACGAGGTTACCTCAGCTCTTGTTGTGCTCTGAACTCACTGTGAGATTACAGGAAATGGTGTGGCTGCGTCGTTCCGTAAAAAAGCAGAAGAGGATGATTGAATGGGCAGATGTCGGTGGTAGAGGAGTTTAGTAACGGCAGGGATGCAGGTCCAGTTGTGTGCTTGTGTCCTTGAGCAAGACACTTCACCCTGCTTGCATGCTGCTGGTGTTTGAATGTGTGGGTGGTGTCTGAGTGTGCAGCTGTGGCTTCAGTGTGGCTCATCACCACCAGAGTGTAAATGTGTGTGAATGTGTGAAAGACTGCTGTGTTGTCAAGCGCCTTGGGGGTTCTGGGACTCTGTAGGGCCAAACAAGTGAAGCAGAAACATTAGAATATGGTACAAAAGTTCATTAATGTCACTAATCCAACCTAAACGTGAAACCAATCCAAGAGATGGACTCGTTCCAGACGTCTCAGCCTTCATCTGTGATGATTAAGTCTTACAGCCGATGAAAACCCCTCATTCAGAACCTCAGATGATCAGATGTTTGTGAAAAGGTTCAGTAATCTGGATTCAAAGTGTCACAATCTGATCAGCTAATTAATCCAGACTACCTGCAAAAGGTTCCTGAGCCCGCGGGGCCCTTCTTTGTGGCTCCCCAAACCGCCAGCGCACCCCCCAGGCCCGGCCATCGCAGGGGTAGGATTGGCGCAGGTGTGTGTGTTGTTGTTTGTTTACTATCATCATTGGCACGTGTCATGAATGGACTTTTGCACCTGATTCTGGTTTGTCCAGTTTCCCCCGTACAGGCCACCTACCCTCTTTCAAGTAGGCTACGTACCTTTGACCTGCCTTGCACCTTCACAGAATAAAATCCCCCAAAATGTAAAATCTACATAAAACACAAAATACAAGATTAAACAAAAACACACTTAAAAATACACAATGAGCTGTGGTTGAGAAGGGCCGTGCAGAAAGGATGGAACCGTTCTATTTACGTCTGAGAGCCTAAGCACTTTGATGAGGAAGTGTGTGGGTGTGTGTGTGTGTGTGTGTGTGTGTGTGTGTGTGTGTGTGTGTGTGTGTGTGTGTGTGTGTGTGTGTGTGGACACAGGGTGCACCAAGGGGAAAATTTGGTATTTGCTTTCCCACGGAGCGAGGAGCCCACTCCTGTGCCAAGAAGCGCTTGGATGAAAGTTTTGGATGTTTCAGTTTAACCCTCTCAGGCTCAGAATACGTTCTGGTAAAAGGACGAACAGCTGAGTCCTCCAGGGGAACTTCTGAGTTAAACGTGCTCATGAAACACGTGCGTGGAGTAACCAGGTAGGTTCAACGTTGCTAATCTGCAACGCCTGCCTCCAGAGGGTTACAGCGCCGTGTTTCCAGCAACACATCCAAATAGGCTGTAACACACACACACACCCAGATAAACCCCATAATGATTAACATCAGTGACTATTGTCTCGTGGACGCAGCTGCAGACGACAGCAGATGTTCTAAAGCTCCGCCCCAGCTCAGATCGCAGGTATAAAACAATATTTATCTTGTTCCCATGGATTTATGCCCCTTGCTGGTGTTTCGTACAGCATGTGATTAAAGATTTATGCTTACGCAACAGGAGTGTGTGTCACCAGGCTGAGAGCCAGGGGAGGTGTGGGGTCAGGGTCAACCTCACCCTCTCACCATGAAAGGGTTAAGGTCTGACAGCTCAGAGCCCCTCCTCTCTTCCAGCTCAGCACATATATGCTGGCTCAGCATGCCTGCAGAAACACACACGCATCAGCGCACGTGCACACGCACAGATTGTGAAACTTTCATGACCCACTTGTAGACGAATGAATGTTTCGTGTCAGATTGGTTGGATGCTGACCACCTACACCAGAGCGGGTGGGGGGTCCAGATTCTGACCGGGGTGGGAACGTTTCTTTTGGGATACGGCCGCTAGAGAACCCCGCTCAGACTGCTGCCTGCTGCCAGTGAGTGTTCAGATCAGAACTGGTCGTTTTCATGGTTTCTTTAACCTCTGAAACATCCAGGACACCAGCAGGGGGCAGTGTAGAGCGGACTGCTGAGCCTCTCCTTCCTTGTGAAGCAGAATATTCCCTGTGTTATGATGATATAATGGGAAGGCTGTGATTGTAAAGTTTTGAATTCAGTCCAGCTGACTGCTTGTGAAAGGAGCCTTTGTGCTCGCTGCGGAGGCAGCAGGATCCTGTTTCTGTGTTCAGCACCTTGAAGGAAAAGTACAGAAGCATGAATAGAAGACCTCTGACCTTGTGTTTCGCCCGAGCGCTGGAGGAATAACGGACAAACCCTCTGCACCGTCTCTCGTAGGTCTCTGAAGAGCTGAACTAAAGCCCAGTGGGTGTGTAACCCAGAAGCTAGAACCTTAATGAGGTATTAACTAATTGGCTTACTAATATGATCCATCCTCAATTTAGATAAAATATAAAATATAAATTAAGGAAATTAACAATACTAATTAATAGATATCTAATTAACTAATAGATAATTTCATAATGAATTATTGGAAGGGTGAATTACTAAAATAACGAGTTTAATATTAAACATCGGTTAAAACAAGAATCTTGAACATCACTAACAGAAACAGAATAGGAAAGCTGTATACTATTGGTCCAGGTGGGAATCTGAAATTTCATTGGCTGAGAGAAATAAGTCCCGCCTCCGCGAAATAAAACCGTGCGACGCAGCTGAGCGAGAGGAGAGACAAACAGCTGTGCAGCACGCAGATACAGAAAGCAAAGACTGAGCGGTTAGAGAGAGAGAGAGAGAGAGAGAAAAAAAAACAACGGTCGAGGCCGTGAAGAACCCTGATTTGGGTGCCGCATAGATAGAGGGAGAGGCGGACTTGACTCCTTCTAATAAGAGCTAGGAACTTGGAACCAACGCGATTTGTGTGGAGACGACAGAGTGAACCAATCCTCTGTAGGAGGGAACCGTTGGAGCGCGTTGGCTGGGTTTTTTTTTTCCCTTGGGTTTGATCCCGACTCCTATGATCACTCACTTGGAACGAGAACTGGATTTCTTCCTGACGAGGGAGATGGCGAGCCTTAACCACTGAACGAACCAGGACATCTCAAGTAACTGAAGAGCAGACTGCTCTCTTCTGTGAACAATCTCAACGGTGCGGTAGGAAAAAATCGCACCACCGGACTCTGACTTTCACCCCAAGCGTGGGGATTTGACTTGACGCCGGCTGACTTGTGACTCATATGATCAAATCTCATACCGAGCATTTTACTATTGTCGATTGTTTTCATCTGTTTTTGTGTGTTATCTTTATGTGTTATATTTCCCATTATTATTAAAATTTAGTATATAAACCGTTTCATGCTATACCCGTGACTCCAGTCATTCTTAAACAACCTCCAATTCTCCCCGAACCTAATTATTGGCCCATTTGTTTATTTTTTCTTTTAATTATCTTATTGTATCCTGTAATCCGGTTACATAAAACTTGGCGAGCCAGCCAGGAGAATTGTAGAGTTGTTACCTTAGCTAACCATTGACTGACATCATAAGAGTGCCTGGAGGTCACAGTGGTTTGCCATTTTGGCATTATTGGTACTTTTGAGTGTTTTAAAATGGAAGTTGTGAAAACAGAAAAGGTCAAAGTTTCAAATGCTGTTTTAATCAGTGGGTTAACTGATACAGACCTTGATAACGAAGTCTTTGGGTTTATGGAAGGATTCGGACCAGTTAACAGGCGCATTAAGTTACCAAACTGTGATCAGATTATTGTGGAGTTTCAACATGAAGCCACTGTTAAGGAATTAAAGAAACAATGTTTACCCTATGACAAACCTTGTACTAGGAACCCAGATGTTTTCTTCCATATTCAAGACCTAGCCAGAGCGTACAGTCTAGAAACTAGCACATCTGCCACTGATGCCTATCTGTCAGAGCTCAGGGACATAGCTGCGCGTAGCAATCAATCATTTAAAGACCTTCTAATGGAGGAACTGGCAAAAATTGGGGAATCTTTAGGAAGGGATACCCATGCATCTGAACCAGTCACTGAACCAGAGCCAATGCTCCATAGTGACCAAGTTACATATTCCCTGCCTTTAACACCAGAAGTTAACTATATGAACAACTCAAAGGACAATTGTCCACCTACAGAGACTGGAAAACAAAACCCTTGCATTCCACCAAATCTTTTAAACACACCTGAGGTTCAGCGAGTTATTGTGGAACACATTGTTAAAAGCAGTGAGGTTATCCCTCCGCCTACTTCACAATACAGACTAAAACCGTTCTCAGGGCGAGTTCCACACCCTTCTTTTGAAACTGACTATGATACTTGGCGTAGTAGTGTAGTGTTATGCATAAATGATCCTTCACTCACCAAGTCCCAAATTGTACGAAGAATCGTGGAGAGTCTGTCAGCCCCAGCAGCGAGCATCGTTAAAGCTCTTAGTCCAAAATCCGACCCGGAAACGTACCTTGAACATCTCGATTCAGCTTACGCAGCTGTCGAAGACGGCGACGAGCTCTTTGCTCGCTTCTTAAACACAAACCAGGACAGTGGTGAAAAACCTTCCGATTACTTTCAGAGGTTATACACCTTGTTAAACCTAGTTATTCAGAGGAATGGAATTTCCTCCAGTGACGCCGACCAGCAGCTGCTCAAGCAGTTTTGCAGAGGCTGTTGGGACAGCTCGCTGATTTCAAACCTGCAACTCGAACAAAAGAAAGACAACCCGCCTCATTTTACAGCACTTCTCCTCAAACTGCGCACTGAAGAAGACAAACAGGCTACTAAAGCAGCACGCATGAAACAACACTTAGGGGCACAACGAACTAGAGTGTATTCAAATGTGCAAACAACATGCTCTCAGAGTAAAAACACTTGTGAACTGGAAATAGATGATAACTGTGATGACTTACGCAAACAAATCGCTGAGCTCAGGAGCCAAATTGCACAGCTTAAGGTTAACAACACAGATAAAAAGGCAAAGAAAACTCAAAAAGAGTCAAAACCCCGTGTGGGGACTAAAATTCCAGATGAGCCCAAACAGATTCAGCAGATAACAGCAGTGGTGCCCAGACCAAAGCCTGGATACTGTTTTAAGTGCGGAGAAGATGGGCACATAGCTTCTAGCTGTAGCAACGAGCCAAATCCAGCACTAGTTGCAACTAAAAGACTTGCTCTTAGACAGAAGCAGCGCGAGTGGGAGATGTCAAAGCCAATTGCTCAGTCTCCTCCTTTAAACCGGTAGAAGCTCCTATCGTGGGACAGATAGGTGCTAAAGTAGAACCAAGTCCCTCTAAGGAAAGGACAGAGAGACTTTTTTGCAAGCCAGTTCATGCTCATTCAGTGCCAAAACTTCCCAAAAGATTAGTGGGTGGGCGATGCACAGCTACAGTCTCAGTTAACAGTGTTGAATGTAATTGTTTACTGGATTCAGGGTCCCAGGTAACCACCATTGCCAATTCTTTTTACCAAGAACACTTACCTGACCTCTCAATTAAACCCATCAGTAATCTGTTAGAAGTCGAGGGCGCAAACGGTCAAGCAGTTCCTTATTTAGGATACATAGAGATAAGTGTCACATTTCCAAAAGAGCTCGATCAGTCTGGACTTGAGTTACCTACCCTTGCGTTAGTGGTTCCGGATATAAGCTCAAACTCTGATACACCACTACTCATTGGCACAAACACACTCGATCCTTTGTATGAGCAATTGTCTGCCAATAACTTACCTGATTCCAAGGCACTCTCTTATGGGTACCAACACGTGCTAAAAGCCTTAGCAGTCAGAAAAAAACAAAGCAAAGATGGACGAGTTGGTGTGGTGAAGCTTCGAGGGAGAACCCAAGAAGTTCTCCCTGCAAATAAAAAACTGTTACTAGAAGGGTTTATGCAACCCAGCCAAAACAAGCATGAGCCTTATGCACTCATTGAACAACCCACCAATGGTTCTCTACCAGGGGGTATAATTGTAGACTGTTGCCTCATTTCCTTACCTTCACATGGTCCATACAAAGTACCTGTTGTACTAAGAAACGAAACTAACCATGACATCACATTACCCACTAACTGTGTGATCGCTGAGTTAGTTAAAGCCGATCGTGTTATGCCATATCCAGAACCTGACAAAAGTGATCAGAAAGTACTTGCGGCGTGTAGTTCGCAGCAACAGACTTCACCTTCAAACCCTCCTCTCAGTTTTGACTTCGGTACTTCGCCCTTGTCCGAAGAATGGAAAGGGAGGATCACCAACAAACTTAACACTTACTCCGATGTGTTTTCGCACCACGATCTTGATTTTGGTCATACACAACAGATAAGACATCACATCAACTTAAAAGACGAGACCCCATTCAAACAGAAATCTCGGCCGATCCATCCACATGATTATGAAGCCGTGAGAAAACATTTGGAAGCCCTCTTGGAAACCGGTATAATAAGAGAGTCGGAGTCTCCATTTGCCTCACCAATAGTGGTAGTTCGGAAAAAGAATGGTGAGGTACGTCTATGTATAGACTATAGAAAGCTTAATCTGCAAACCATTCGCGACGCATATGCCCTGCCTAACTTGGAGGAGTCCTTTTCTGCTCTCGCTGGATCACAGTGGTTTTCTGTGATGGACCTCAAGTCAGGTTACTATCAAATAGAGATGTGTGAAAAGGATAAACCTAAAACTGCTTTTGTTTGCCCGTTTGGGTTTTATGAATTTAACCGTATGCCACAAGGAATAACAAATGCTCCAAGCACTTTCCAACGGGTTATGGAAAAGTGTATGAAGGACATTAATCTGAAGGAAGTGTTAGTTTTCCTAGACGACTTGATCGTCTTTTCCAACTCCTTGGAAGAACACGAAACCAGACTTTCTCACGTTCTTGAACGGCTTAGAGAATACGGACTCAAGCTATCACCAGATAAGTGTCGTTTTTTCCAGACATCTGTGCGTTATCTTGGACATATAGTATCTCGAGATGGCATAAAAACCGATCCAGATAAGGTGGAAGCACTCAAAACATGGCCGAAGCCTCAGACTTTGAAGGAACTCCAATCTTTCTTAGGATTTACCGGTTATTACCGACGCTTCGTTAAAGATTACTCAAATATTGTCAAGCCACTAACATCTCTCACGGCTGGTTATCCACCCAAACGGAAAAACTTTAAAACACCACCATGTAGATCAAAGTACTTGAACCCCAAAGAACCCTTTGGGAATCGTTGGAGCCAAGACTGTGAGAAGTCCTTTCAAACTATTATTGAAAAACTTACCACTTCGCCAGTTCTTGGCTACGCTGACGCAAAACTCCCATATCTAGTACACACAGATGCTAGTACGACCGGACTCGGTGCAGCGCTATACCAAGTGCAAAACGGTGTCACACAGGTAATCGCTTATGCAAGTCGCGGTTTAAGCTCTAGTGAAACTAGGTACCCTGCGCACAAGTTGGAGTTTCTAGCCTTAAAGTGGGCCATAACAGATAAGTTTCATGACTATTTGTATGGGAACACATTCACTGTCATTACTGATAATAATCCGTTAACTTACCTCTTAACAACGGCAAAACTCGATGCAACGAGCTATCGTTGGCTAGCTGCGTTGTCCACCTATAATTTTGACATCAGATACCGTGCAGGTACACAGAACGTTGACGCGGATGGCCTGTCTAGGAGGCTGCATGATAAACCTGAAGACAACTCAAAATTCACTGAGGAATGCCAACGACTAGATGAGTTCCGATCTCATCTTTTATCCTCTGTCAAAGAAGTCGAGCTTCAACTTCAAGCCGAAGCAGTGAAGGCAACATGCCAAAAGCACATGGTCTTGGATGAGACTGATTCTCCTTGTGGTTTAGTTCAGTCACTTGCCATGTCTGCAGCGGCCATTCCAGACCTATTCCAGTTGGAAGACAATAGTGACAGTTTCTTTGCTGTGCCCAAGTATAACCATGCTGACCTTGTCTCCTTGCAGAGGAAAGATCCAACCATTGGCCGAGTCATTCAGCTGCTTATGACTGACAATAAACCGCCAACTGATACTATTGCAGAACCCCCGGTGGTTCTTAACCTTTTGAGAGAGTGGAAACGGTTTGAGTTTCAAAATGATTTACTGTACCGGAGACGCCAATTAGGACCAGAGACATCATTGCAGTTAGTCTTGCCTGATTCATTACGTTCAACAGTCATGCAAAGCCTACATGATGATATGGGGCATCTTGGGGTTGAACGTACGACAGATCTCATTCGGTCCCGTTTTTACTGGCCAAGAATGGCTAGTGATATCGAAATCAAAGTTAAAACTTGCGAAAGATGTATCCGTCGGAAGGCCCTCCCTGACAAAGCTGCTCCAATGGTGAGTATTACCACCACCAGACCTATGGAGTTAGTTTGCATGGATTTTCTCTCCATAGAACCAGACAGTAAGAACACTAAAGATGTCTTAGTGATTACAGACCATTTTACAAAGTATGCAGTGTCCATCCCAACCAAAGATCAGAAAGCCACCACCGTCGCGAAGAACCTGTGGGAACATTTTTTAGTCCACTACGGGTTTCCTGAGCGTCTTCATAGTGATCAGGGACGGGATTTCGAATCACGTACAATCAAGGAACTTTGTTCTTTACTTGGTATCCGTAAAGTCAGAACGAGCCCTTATCACCCTCGTGGCAACCCCGTTGAACGGTACAATCGTACATTACTCAGCATGTTGGGAACTTTACAAGCCACTGAGAAACATCACTGGCGCGATTTTGTAAAACCACTTACTCACTCGTACAATTGTACAAAAAATGACGTGACGGGATACTCTCCCTACGAGCTAATGTTCGGTAGGCAGCCTCGGTTGCCTATAGATATTGCCTTTGGGTTACCGCATTTGAACAAGCCCTCTATAACTCATTCTCAGTATGTTAAAGAACTGAAGAGTCATCTGGAACAGAGTTATGACATTGTCATAAAAAACTCTCAAAAAACAGCGAGGAAGAACAAAGAACGGTTCGACAGAAACATTCGTGAGTCCACACTAGGTGTGGGAGATCGTGTTTTAGTCCGAAATCTTCGCTTAAGAGAAAAGCATAAATTAGCAGACAAATGGGAGCAAACAGTGTATATAGTTCTCAAACAGATGGAAAACTTGCCAGTATACACTGTAAAACCAGAGAACGGAGAAGGACCCAACAGAACACTCCACAGAGATCTTTTACTGCCTTGTGGTTTTCTCTCTTCATTAGAAAATGAAACAGAACGCGTTACGAAACCTAGCAGACCTCATACAAGACAGAGTTCAGCCTTAGAACCTGACCCAGATGAGCCACTTGACGAAGAGGTAGATGAGTTTTATTACTCTGATCTTCCACAAGTGCTAAACCGACCATCCTATCAAATAGCGGTCACCTTGCCAAATAGGGAACTCATAGCAGATTCAGGACCGGTAAATAATATTCAACAACAAAACACACTATCCTTACACACAGGGGATCGCAAGGAACCAACCTTAGCTGGTAATGAAAATGCTGAATTGTCCTTACTTGACAAAGGCATCAACACCGAAACATTCTTACCTGAAAGAGTGAAAGAAGCAGCAACATACTTACCTGAAAAAACGAAAAAAAACGAAGTATACTTACCTGACGTAGAAACGGGGGATGAAACTAACACAAACCTACCTCAATTGGATGGTGTCCTAAAGTCGCAGCAACGTGATGTAAGTTTTGAACCCATCATACACGATCAGACACATACATCTGAAAAGACCAAAGTCTTAGAGAATAGCTCATCAGCTCTGTCGGAAACAGAGAGCTCACTTCGTCCTGTCTCAGTTGAGAATCAAACCGAAACGGATGAGCATGATACTGTGCAACCAGAGATGTATGTCAGGAGATCTGAACGAAGTAGTCAGCCTCCTCAAAGACTAACTTACTCTCAATTGGGCAATCCACTAGTGACCGTAGTTAGGTCCCTTTTCCAAGGACTTAATAAAGCTTTTATTGACTCTCTTACTCAAGAAGTTGTGTACCCCGTAGAAACAATGCACAGGGACGTGCATGATATTTAATGGGGGAGGATGTAACCCAGAAGCTAGAACCTTAATGAGGTATTAACTAATTGGCTTACTAATATGATCCATCCTCAATTTAGATAAAATATAAAATATAAATTAAGGAAATTAACAATACTAATTAATAGATATCTAATTAACTAATAGATAATTTCATAATGAATTATTGGAAGGGTGAATTACTAAAATAACGAGTTTAATATTAAACATCGGTTAAAACAAGAATCTTGAACATCACTAACAGAAACAGAATAGGAAAGCTGTATACTATTGGTCCAGGTGGGAATCTGAAATTTCATTGGCTGAGAGAAATAAGTCCCGCCTCCGCGAAATAAAACCGTGCGACGCAGCTGAGCGAGAGGAGAGACAAACAGCT
>NC_091753.1:62289374-62294374 GCF_043380555.1 Nothobranchius furzeri | reverse complement strand
GTCCTGTTCAGTTTAGCAGGACGTTATGGTTTTGAACTGAAGTTGTACAGTGTAGTGAACAGTATGTAAGCAAGTGCAGCATGTCCTGGTGGTACAATGAGTTTGGGCAGCTGTTGTGTCTGAGTGAGAAGGGACTTCATGACATTTGAGAGATGTAGTCACTCGATGCATTTTGTGCCAAAGCAATGATAACTGATCTCAGTTTGGCCCACATAGACTTCTGTTGTGCACGCTGCACGTAGAGTTCTGCAAATGTGACCTAAATATTAAGAAGTGGGTCCTAGCGTCTGTAAAATACTGTAACAGCCCCACCACCATGCAGGGCATGGACACTAAGGAGTAGCTGGAGTCACGATATATATCCGTGAAGGGAAAGTCCAGCTGCTCACACGAAAGTTCTCACAACATCGGCACAGACCGTTTGATTCCTGGTGCAAGGGTTAGTGTTTTCATTCAAAATGCATCTTGTAATCTCTGTAAATGTAAACAGGGCGGTGAGCATGTTGTTGGAGCTGCTTTTATTTCCTAAATAGGATTTTTTACAGCTGCTGAGAGAGGACGTTGCAGCTGGGTAATAAAGCTTTATTCAAACGTTATGTTGTGAGACAATGTGCACGAGTGCTGATTCAAACACCGACACAGAACACGGACATTTTAAAGCATCCATGTCTGCTAGAGACAGAGAGTGGGAGGAGGTCAGAGTGGGACAGAGACACCGTGGTTGGCTCAGATCCTCCTAACTTCACCGGCACAGAGACCCGTCCCACATCTGCAGTGTTTTCTGTGACCTTCACAGCAGGGTCACCAGGGCGCGGGGTGTGGTGGGAACAAGTGGAGGCTCGGGATGCATGCGTGTGGAGAGGGAGGAGACATCAGTCCCAGCAGCAGCAGCTCCTGCGCTGTGATGGAGTTAAACGCTGAACGAAGACCCAGAAGGAGTCTGACGTGTCACTTCCTCCTACTCTTGGTGCTGGGCGTCCACATGGACACGCAGCTCAGAACCAGTTGTTCTAGTCATCTTCGTGACAGCCAGGGTGAGGGTAGAGACAGTCGCTGACCAATAGCAGACGGACGGGGAGGTTATCTGTGAGTTCCTGTGAACACCTCCTCAGATCCCATCCGGGAATGTTGTCCGGCAGCTCTCAGCTGCTTCCTCAGACACCTGTCCAGGTGTTAGATGGTAGCAGAGAAGCTGATGCACTGTTGTTCATCGCCACGGCAACAGTCTCTCCACTGTGAGAGGAGATTTGAACCTTTGCATGGTACTGTTGGCTGAACTTACCCCCCTCCCCCCCCCTTAACCACTTTAAAAGCCCGGTAAGGTAAATGCCAGGCCTGGTTCACTTACAGAGCACAGGTGGAGCTACCAGTGAGGGTCAGTGTCACCGGACCTGCCGAAGCTGGACTCGGAGATGCTCCTCTGACCTACAGCAAGGATGGGCTGTAGACGAGGAGCTCACCTGTGTGCTCCGCTCGGCACTGGACGGAGTTACTGGGATGGGTGTAGGCTGGGAGCTGCTGTGGGGAATTTCATGAAGTGTTGTTACCTTTCCAGTGGAGTTCAACCACAGCCTGGCTGGAGTCATAGTTTCAGCGTTACTCCCTCTCCTTTACTGTTCCCCTGGTGTCACCCAGCTCTAATTAATATGTTCTCTCCTCCCTCAAGCCTTCTCATCTCTGTTAATCCTTGTCCTAGTCTCCTGAGGGAGACATGGGCTGCTCTGCCTGACACAACAACACCTGCTGTTCTTCTCAGCGTCTGCTCTGACCCCTGCTCCACCTCCATCAGCATGGACGTCTCCAACATTTGTGGTCTGATGCGTAAAACTCAATCATCTCATTTAGAAACAAACTTTCTGAGCCGACGTCTTGAGGAGCTGAAACATGTAAGTGTTGCAGGCCGTGTGTCTGGCGTGTTCTTGAACGTGTGACGTGGGCGAGCCGTTTCAGCGGCGAGGGTCAGCTCCTCAGCACATCTGGCTCGCCTCCGTCGGTCTATGGGTGACGCGTGGACTTTAGGCTGAGAGGTTGGGGTTGTTGTCGGTGTGTGTGTGTGTGTGTGTGTGTGTGTGTGTGTGTGTGTAGAAGATGAACTGCTGTTTCTTCATGATTCTGCGACTAACTTCTTCTGACTGTTGGTCAGACTGAAGGTTTGATGATTTACTCATGTTTTAATGTTGGGGTTTAGATGAATGTGGGTCAGACAGCCGAGCTGGTATCATTTCATTAGGACCGTCTGTTTTAATACTCCATACATTCATTTTAATGCATTCGTCACAATACAGCAGCTCTGCAATAATCAGCAAGGGGATGCATGATGAAAATATTCAACATGCTGGCAAACAAGTTTCTTGTATTGCTCTAGAAATGATCTGGATTACTACTACTAGTTTACCACTACTACTACTACTACTACTACTAAACTTTATTTATACAGCGCCTTCACACGGCCCAAGGACCAAACAAAGCGCTGCACAGCAGAAATGAACATAAAGAAATAAAAACATAAAAACCAACAGAAACATGTATAAAATCGAGGTGGGGAGCCCATTAACGAGACTCCAGCTGAGTAAAAGCCAAAGAATAAAAGTGTGTTTTCAGACGCCTCTTAAAATTTCTGAGCGTGGTGGCCTGTTTGACACATGTAGGTAGCTCATTCCAGAGCCTCGGCCCAGCACCGGGAAAGCACGACCCTTCCCCCCCCCCCCCCCCCCCCCCCCCCCCCCCCCCCCCCCCCCCCCCCCCCCCCCCCCGAGATTCCAGTCCGTGTTTGGGAACGACCAGCAGTCCTTACAGCGGTTGGTTTGCTTGGTTTTATTTTATTTCACACATTTCCTCTGAGGGTTCCGTACATCTCCATGTTAGTTTCTTAACCTTATATTTTATTTATTTTATTTTTTAGCATATTTTTTATTTTGTTCAGTTTAGAGCATGCTTCAGTGGCTAAGGCGTCTGACCTGCCACTTAAATGGTTGTACATCTAGTCATCTAGTCATCTAGTCATCTAGTCATCTGGTCATCTAGTCATCTAGTCATGATTGAAGGTTTGAAATCCTGTAGCATCTTGTAACCTGCTATCCTGCTGTGTGTGAGTGTGTGTGTGTGTGTGTGTTTGTGTGTATCCCTGTGTGCGTGTGTGTGAGTGTGTTTGTGTGTTTCTGTGTGTATCCCTGTGTGTGTGTGTGTGTGTGTGTTTCTGTGTGTATCCCTGTGTGTGTGTGTGTGTGTGTGTGTGTGTGTTTCTGTGTGTATCCCTGTGTGTGTGTGTGTGTGTGTGTGTTTCTGTGTGTATCCCTGTGTGTGTGTGTGTGTGTGTGTGTGTGTTTCTGTGTGTATCCCTGTGTGTGTGTGTGTGTGTGTGTGTTTCTGTGTGTATCCCTGTGTGTGTGTGTGTTTCTGTGTGTATCCCTGTGTGCGTGTGTGTGAGTGTGTTTGTGTGTATCCCTGTGTGTGTGTGTGTGTGTGTGTGTGTGTGTGTGTGTGTGTGTGTTTCTGTGTGTATCCCTGTGTGTGTGTGTGTGTGTGTTTCTGTGTGTATCCCTGTGTGTGTGTGTGTGTGTGTTTCTGTGTGTATCCCTGTGTGTGTGTGTGTGTTTCTGTGTGTATCCCTGTGTGCGTGTGTGTGTTTGTGTGTATCCCTGTGTGTGTGTGTGTGTGTTTCTGTGTGTATCCCTGTGTGTGTGTGTGTGTGTGTGTGTGTGTGTGTGTTTCTGTGTGTATCCCTGTGTGCGTGTGTGTGAGTGTGTTTGTGTGTATCCCTGTGTGTGTGTGTGTGTGTTTCTGTGTGTATCCCTGTGTGCGTGTGTGTGAGTGAGTTTGTGTGTATCCCTGTGTGTGTGTGTGTGTGTGTGTGTGTGTGTGTGTGTGTGTGTGTGTGTGTGTGTGTGTGTGTGCGTGTGTGTGAGTGTGTTTGTGTGTATCCCTGTGTGTGTGTGTGTGTGTGTGTGTGAGTGTGTGTGTGTGTGTGTGTGTGTGTGTGTGTGTGTGTGTGTGTGTGTTGGTCTATACATCAAAGTGAGGACCAAAACAAATGTTTTTCGCAAAGTGAGGACATGTTGCTGGTCCTCATTATGGGACAACGTCCCAGAGCTCTACTGGTTATTTTTAGAAGTATGGTGGGAATTAAATTTTAGTTAAGGTAGGGTTAGGAGTTGACTGCATTGTAACCCCAAAATTGTTCACTGAACTCAACATTTATGAGGAAACACTAACTAATAATTGTTAAGTTAACTTATCTAAAAACTATGTTTACCATAACTTAAAAAATATGACCTGATAAATTAAAGCATTTAACTACCTCAACCTATAACTTAGCACTTAAGCAACTTACAAAGTTTAATTTCACTAAACTTGAATATTTTAATTAATTTGAACTTTATTACATGTTTTTACTAACTTAAATATTATAACTCATATGAACTCTAAATGGACCTATTAAACCCTAACCCAAATAAGCTGAATTTATTTTAAAATGACTATGTGGCAGGCTGGTGAAGGCAGTAACTAGCACCAGATTATGACTCAAACACCCATAGATGCTAACAGCCAATGAAAGTGGATCACTTCAAGTCAAGTCAAGAGCATCTGATGTGAAAAACCACAGTATTAATAACAATGGGACGGCAAAGTGGCACACCATTACTTTGACCAACCTCCTCACTTATGGGGCCAACGTGATACAAAAAGTCACACCACATTTGCAACATTGAATGAAATAATAACTGAGAACAACAATCTTTCACAATAAACATGCATAAACACCCCAAAATAGAGCAAAATAACTGAAAACATGACTACCCACAATGCACCGCACCCAGCAGTTGTTTATTGTTCCTGAAATCCACAAAAATGGCTAGTTCACGGTTGTTTTTCCTATAAATCCATAAATATTAAAAAAAATATACAAGTCTGTTTATCAGAAACACTTTAGGGTTGACGTAAAGATGAATAGAATAATATAGAAACATAAAATGATAAATCAATATTTTAATAGTTAATAT
>NC_091753.1:62266874-62284374 GCF_043380555.1 Nothobranchius furzeri | reverse complement strand
CACAAACATCTGCTTTCTTTAACATTTCCTCTTAAAATGTATTTATTTACTTACTTATGCCTCTCAGGAGGATCAGCCCTTGAGATTGACCATCTTGTTTGCAAGTGGGTCCTCCATACAAAGTTTCAATGAAACACACACAATTTTCAAATCAACCTTAAAATCAATGAAGCAAGAGCTAACTTTTCAAAATAATGAGTTTTATTTTGAAAATCCCAAAAAAACTGAACGGAGATGGATTGTGTCATCAGGCTTTGCTCCTCCCCCTGAAGCTAGTCTGGGACCTGCCTCCCCTGGAAGTAGGTCACTAAAGCTCACTTTCCCTGAGTGGTGGGAATAGATTAAGATTAAGATTAAGAAACTTGTATTGTCATACCAGTTCTCATTTACATGCTTGTGATACGAAATTTGAACTCAGGACCCGGTATAAAGCCACAGGAAAAGAGCAAAAAGCACTAAGGATAAAAACAAGTACCGAGCTCGGCTTGTACAGTATTCCATAGATAACTAAATATGATAAATGTGTGTGTGCAAGTGAAATTAGTCCACTCTAAAGGTGCTCTAAGTACCGATGTGTGTGTGTGTGTGTGGGGGGGGGGGGGGGGGGGGAAAGCTCTACCAAGCATGGCCAGAGTTTAACAGTCTGACAGCTTCAGGGAAGAAGCTGTTTCTGAACCTGGTGGCCCTGCTCCGAATGCTCCTCAACCTCCTGCCTGAGGGGAGGGGTTGGACGAGTCCATGTGCAGGGTGTGTGGAGTCCTTCATGATGTGGAGTGCCCTACCCTACACTGTGTTGTGTAGATGTCTGTGATTTCGGGGAGGCCACTCCCCACAAGCCTCTGGGCAGCCCTAACCACTCTCTGCAGAGCTTTCCTGTCAGCGACAGTGCAGCTACCGTGCCACACAGTGATGCAGGTGCACATGACACTCTCCACTGCACCGTGGTAAAAGTGCCTCAGGGCTGAGCTCCCAAGTCCAGCTCGCCACAGCTTCCTAAGGAAGAAGAGATGCTGATGAGCTTTCCTGACGAGCCAGGAAGTGTTGGTGTTGGTGTGAGGTCCTCAGTGATATGCACACCCAGGTACCTATAGCAGGAGACTACTTCCACAACTACTTCTCCAATGTACCATCTCTTACATCAGGAAGAATCGGCGCGTTTCAAGCGTTATCCGTTCTTTCATAATCCGTTGTGGAATTGTGATCGGCAGAAGCTTTTCCGGTTCGCTCCTCACTTTTTTTACAGCAGCGGCCCAAAACGATCTCCTAACACATGGATGTTCTGCTTCCTGATCACGTGACGTGCGACACAGATGAAGATCGGCTTTAGAGCTGAGATGTTTGTTCTCTCGGCGCGGGGCTCGTTCCGACGCCCACACAGTAAAAAATGTAAATGACGACTTTAGTTGTCAATGGCAGTGAGTGAGTCATGGATAAATGACATCGCAACAATGCTATTGGTAATATTTCTTCATACACTGTGCCTATCTTTGCTCTCAAAGGATGAAAATAGCATGATATGGAACCTTTAATAGAAAAAGGCTTCCCGGTCTCCTTTTTAAAATGAGGAACCACAAAAGAAGTCTGGTGAGTTGTGCGACTGCTGTATTGTGACCGGAACTGTGTTAGTAAAGTGGTTAAATAAGATGGAAAACACTGTAGACACATTTAAAAATAAACAGCAGCCAGTGAACTTTCCACCTACCTTCAGCCGCAGGCCAGCGCAGACAGTCATACGTATGACAGTGTTGGGAACAAAATGGAAAACGCAACACACAGCGACATAAACTTTTATAAATAATATCAACAGAATGAAGTAAGTCAGCAGTGGAAGTCTGACCTCAGCGTAATCTAAGGGTAGAAACAAAAGCTGAGTCATTTTTATCTGAGAGTCAAAGCAATTGATAGAATTATATAAAGGTTTTAGGATAACGTTGGTCTTGTTTGGGACCGCCTGAATATGCGTTTTAAAGGACAGATCCGACACTAGTACTCACATATTTAACTCATTCGCTGCCAGCGTTTCTCACCGTTTTTACTGTTTTTTTAAGAGTCACAGAACGTTGCGCGCTAGGATGATGTCGACGCCAAAACAACCAAAACAAAGCGGGGACTCACCTCTTACATCAGGAAGAATCTGCGTGTTTTCAGCGTTATCCGTTCTTTCATAATCCGTTGTTGAATGGTGATCGGCAGACGCTTTTCTGGTTCGCGCCTCACTTTTTTTTTACAGGAACGGCCCAAAACGATCTCCTAACACATGGATGTTCTGCTTCCTGATCACGTGACGTATGCGGATGAAGACCGACTTCAGGGCTGAGATGTTTGTTCTCACGGTGCGGGGGCTCGTTCTGATTTTCAAACAGCAAAAAAAAGCAAAGTGAATGAGTTAATAGAACCAGAAGCTTTCAGCCGTGACAAATCCAAGTGTAAATTTGGATCACTGTGCAAGGCAGATGGATATCTCTGAAAAAGCATTGAATAGGATTTTGATTTATTGAAAAGCGACTTATTATGAGCTAACCAGTGTTGTATATTATTAAAGTTAATCTGAAGACACTCTTGAATTTCAGTTAAGTTGGGTTTTGAGCAATCTAAAATGGTGTCATCAGCATATAAATGCCCTGAACAGAACACGGTAGGTTGTTAATAAAAATAGAAAATAAGAAAGGCCCCAAGGAAGATCCTTGAGGAATGCCTCTCCCAATTCCTCATTTTCTAGATTGGGATCCATTAAAATCAACAATTTAGAATGGTTATGAAAAAAAGACTTAAACCAAAGTATAGCAGTCCTAGAATAAAATTGGAGTTTAATTATTTCTGTTACTAGTCAGTATTTAAGCAAATCATCTATCGATAACACGATAACGATGGAAACAACTTCATTTAACCATGTTACTACATTTTAAATCAGCAGCACCATCACACCCACGCCGGAAAGAACAGCTGTACTCATCTTTCATCAGCAGGTTTAACAGGATTTTTACTTGTTTTTAAAATACGGTCAGTCACTCTGAGTTTCACATGCTGGCTGAACGTGAAAATAGTCTTCTACCCCTCTTTCCTGCATTAGCCGCTGATAGAAAATAGACAATGAAAAGCTCTGATCACACTGAAATTAGCATCCATGGAGTCACCCATCTGGGCTCACGACGAGGACAGATGATGTTGGTTCAGCGTCCGGGAAACAGTAGAGAACGTCCCGACTAGGAGACGCTAACCATTAGCATTAGCATTTCCACAACATTTCAAAACTCGTTCAGGCTTGAGTTATAGTAGAACACCAACACTGCAAAACAAACGGCTGTTAGCCAATCACAGGCAAGATGTCTGAACATCACCTACCCACTCTCATCTGGATCACTGCTAGTTCCCGAAACAGACGCGCCAGAGCTTTTTTTTCCCACAGAGATCGACTCATAATGCATTCATTTATATGAGAGACCACTGCAGATGTGTTGAAGTCCAAATAAATCTGGCCTTCAAACATCGATCTGTTATCCCTACTAATCCAAAGCCGGGGAGTCCAGGAGCTAAGAAGTCCCGGTCTTCAGCTCCTGACACACAAACAGTGGAAAATACCCAGAAAAGCTCCAGAGAGAGGAGACCAGGAGTCAGAAAGAGACCCAAACAAAGATGGCGCTCCGCACCCTATCATTAGTGCGGTCCAGTAACTCAAGACATTTTCCATTTGGGAATTCTTCTCCTTTACCACGACAGACCTGAGCAGCATCTCTGTTCCTGTCACTGGGACCTGAACCATTGGTCCACTTCTCACCCCATTCTACAGCCAAGGTTCCCAAACACCACAGGGTGAGCTGGGTCAGCAGTTCTTCACCCAGACCAAACACAGGCTGGGGCAGGTCTGCTAACCCTAACCCTTCCACTGGATGTCCAGCCTCGACTCTTCATCCTGCAGGTGGTAGGCTCACATGATGTAATAAAGCTGGCCCTCGTCATGAGGACTGCGTTTTATTATTATTATTCAGTGATACAACATTTATAATATTTTGTCAAGAGGGACCGTCACAGGATCTTAAGCACGGACTCCGAGGTCCTCTGCCTCCACATGAACTGTTAGATCTCTAGCAGGAGATGTTTAGATGATTGGTCTCCCTCCACTTCTGCAGCTACGCGGTGGCAGACAACGCGTACCGTTCCATGAGGACCGAGAGGAAGGACCAGTGCATTCTGATCTCAGGTGAGAGTGGTGCAGGGAAGACGGAGGCGTCCAAGAAGATCCTGCAGTACTACGCAGTCACCTGTCCAGCCAGTGAGCATGTGCAAACCATCAAAGATCGCCTGCTGCAGTCCAACCCTGTTCTGGAGGTAAGATACTCCCACACATATCTCATTGTCTCCATTTAAGACTGTAAACATGTAAATAAACCAACCTTTTTGATCACAATACTGTGGGATGGAACTTTGTGTAGACACGTTTTGGTTCATCAGATGTGTGAGAATGTTCCACGTTTCCTTTCCTCTATCTGCTCCGTCCTTCTCCAGGCCTTTGGCAATGCTAAGACGCTGCGTAATGACAACTCAAGCAGATTTGGCAAGTACATGGATATTCAGTTTGACTTCAAGGTGAGCAAAACGCTGAAAACTTAAAAACAACACCTTGTGATTTGTGGGTTTCTCAGGTGATCCCTGGAGAAGCCTTCATGTTTCGTTACAGCTCAGGACTCCAGTCTTACCTCCTCCTCTTGCTCTTTCCCCCTCCATCTCTACCCTTGGTCCCATCGACAGGGAGCTCCTGTGGGAGGCCACATCATCAACTACTTGCTAGAGAAGTCTCGGGTTGTTCATCAGAACCATGGGGAGAGGAACTTCCACATCTTCTACCAGATAATTGAGGGAGGAGAGGAGGATCTGCTGAGACACCTGGGCCTAGAGAGGAACCCTCAGCAATACCAGTACCTGGTCAAGGTAAGCGTGCCGCAGCTTTTGTTTATGTTCAACGGGACTCTGATTAGTCTGCATGTGTATTTTGTGCATGATGTAGTTGGTGTGTCTGACTCGAACCAGCAGGACTCGGGTCTTAGAGTCGGTTACGTGTCCTCAGAGCGTCCCTGTGGAGTTTATGTTGTTTGTGTCCCTGACAGTGGGAGAGACCTGACTCAAGGGACCATCACACACACACACACACACACACACACACACACACACACACACACAGTTTGTGTGTGACCAACTTTGTAAATTCTTATTTATCACGTAGATGAAAAGCTTCAACACAAGCAAAGAGTTACAAACACAAAGGAGTTTGCCTGGCTGTAATTATGTGTGTGTGTGTGTGTGTGTGTGTGTGTGTGTGTGTGTGTGTGTGTGTGTGTTTACAGGGCAACTGTCCCAAAGTGAGCTCCATTAACGACCGCAGCGACTGGAAGGTGGTGAGGAAAGCCCTGACTGTGATTGGCTTCAGCGAGAACGAGGTGGAGGTGAGGAGCGGAGGTTCGGGTCGTGGGAAAACAAACACACACCTTCACTTTTAGGTGTTTACATGAAAGCAAGTCGTCTGTTTTTATCAAGCAGAGGAATGGATCATTTACCAATCTGACTTGTGTTATTTAATTCCATGTGATGTTGTTTATCTGAGGTCAGTTTAAGGTAAACAAAAGGTGCTGATAGGATGAAGTCTCTATTTAAACGTAGCAAACCAAGGAAAATAGGTTGTTGTGACCTGTGTGTGTGTGTGTGTGTGTGTGTGTGTGTGTGTGTGTGTGCAGTAATAGTCCTAGTCTCACTGCTCTCTCTCCCCCTAACCTCTGGTCTCTGCTCCCATCCATGATCTCACACCGTTCTGCTGTCCTGCCTCCTGCCGTGCGTCGTGTCTGTGCAGGAGCTGCTGAACATAATTGCCAGTGTGCTTCACCTGGGTAATGTGCAGTACAGAGAGGAAGAAGGCAACGCCTGCATCACGTCAGACACACAGATCAAGTATCTGGCCAGGGTAAGACCAAACCCAGCAGCTCTAACTAATGAGAAAAACCTTTCATCTGGTTGGAATCATTCTGAAAAGACACGAAGCTTCAGCCGTTTACACCAGTTACAGGTGTGTTACGCCCCCGACATGAGATGGTAAAATGTGAAGGAGGGGGATAACATAAGAACTGGACAGTGGATATTAAAATGGTTCTAAAAATGAGCAAAGCAGACGACGAGCATTATAAAGGTAATGCGACACACACAAACTCTCGTAAAGGTTACCATTAAAAGACGAATGATCAACTATTAAAACACCTGGTTAAAACAAAGGTGTTTAAAACTGAAGTCAGTCATATTCCACAAACGAAGTTAACCTTTAAAACACACGAACACACGATCCCACAGGATCACTCGAGAGTTTCAACTTTAAAAGTTAAACTCATCAAAACGAAGGAACGAACGAAGGAAGGGGTTAAAACAAAACGAACCATGGAGAACAGCAGAACCCCTGCACTCACCTGGTGTAACCTTTGGTATTTACAAAAGCTGCTATGTAACATGAGGTACAAACACTTCCATCACCCACCCCTAGAGTTCCTGCTGCACAGCTGGGAGGGTGGAGGTGGACGTTGAGGAGAAAAGGTAGGAGTCTGCGTATACAAGCTGTCTCACCACTCATTCCTCTCTGTTTACATACTTAAAGGAGTTGGAGCGTTTTACCATGTGATGTTGTTATTTCATCACTAAAAAAATAAAACCCTAAAGTTGTTTTGGGCTGCATTCATGCATTTTCCTGTTTCAGTCACAAATTTTGAGTTTTACTTTGAAAATCCATTAAAGCATCAATGGAAACTAGTCTCGTCATCAGGCCCCTGCTAGTCTCTGGTCTGAAACTTGCCTCCCCCGGCCAGCACGTACCCCTAGTGGTCCGTGAGTGCATTACAAGGGGTACGCGTTACTACCCTGGATATCTACATCATATTATAATCTTTTAGGCCATAAAAATAATTTATTTTTGAAAAATAAGTGAAAAGATGCATTTCTGACCCTTTTTTGTAAAGGACATGTTTTCTTGCTAGAGCACACGCGATATTTCGGCTGTGCCAGACGCGTTATTGGGAATCCCGTCTTTCTCGCCTCTGATTGGCTAGAAGGGCTCTACTACGACTGAATTTTTGCTTTAGCAGCAAAACCGGCATCTTCTCTTGCTAAGTGCGGACTGGTCTCCTGCCACCGACACCAGCTGATAGCCGTTTTGGGGAGTTTTATAAAGAAACTGTGAACTTAGCGTGGCGAGAAAGACGGGACCTTCCTTGGACATGTTACCATTCCAAATGACGCGTCCCGTCTTGGTTGAAAAATAGTTTCAAAATGAAAGTTTAACCGACGTCCTTTCTGGCCATGAGCTCAGTGTCTGTCGCTGCGTCTCATTTGGACGTCTTGTTAAAAAATCATGAAAAACAAACTCCAAACAACAACTGATAACCCAGCCTAGACTCAAACCGGGTCCTCCACGTGTAGGCCAGGTGTCGTACCAGGTGAGCTGTCCCTTTGACTCATTATGAGCTGAAAACATTTCTATCTCTGAAAATGGCGTTAACATTTGGTTGCTTGATGACAGCTGAATCGATGTTAGTCCGATAAAAGTTTGACATTTTAAAATACAAACTATAGTTATGTGGGGCGACGGTGGCACAGGAGTTAAGAGCTCGCCCCGTAATCGGAAGGCTGCAGGTTCGAGTCCCGCTCAGTCTGTCGCTGTCGTTGTGCCCTTGGGCAAGACACTTAACCCACGTTGCCTGCTGGTGGTGGTCGGAGGGACCGGTGGCGCCAGTGCTCGGCAGCCTCGCCTCTGTCAGTGCGCCCCAGGGCAGCTGTGGCTACATCGTAGCTCATCACCATCAGTGTGTGAATGTGTGTGTGAATGGGTGAATGACTGGTTGTGTTGTAAAGCGCCTTGGGGGGTTCCAGGACTCTAGAAGGCGCTATATCAAATACAGGCCATTTACCATTAACTTGAACATCAGCATGGTGAAGGTGTGCCCCACCCATCAGAGTTTTTTACTCACTGATGAAGCTCTTGTGTCGACTGTTGCATCATGGTAGTGTAAGGGATGTGATCAATAACCCGATCCCTGCAGCCGGAGAGAAAGGGAGACAAAGTAAGCAGACAAGTCACCAGAATGCAATCAGGGGCAGAAGCTCACGGCAACTGCCAAGAGATTCTGCTCTGAGAGTTCATTCATACAAGAACAAAAGGTAAAGACAGTGTGTGTGTGTGTGTGTGTGTGTGTGTGTGTGTGTGTGTGTGTGTGTGTGTGTGTGTGTGTGTGTGTGTGTGTGTGTGTGTGTGTGTGTGTGTGTGTGTGTGTGTGTGTGTGTGTGTGTGTGTGTGTGTGTGTGTGTGTGTGTGTGGGAAGTTACAAGGTAACAAGAATGTGTGGGTGTGTCTGATTGTGAGTATGCTTTCAGGCATGAAGTAATAATTAGTTAACAGGATTAATGGTCTCTCTAACACATGGGTAGTAACTATTATTATTGCTGAAGCAGCCCTGTGGTGCAGGGCTATTCAGTTCCAGCTCCACCATTTTGGTTTTAGCCCTGCTTCAACACACCTGATCACCATCACTGCAGGTCTTCAAGGGTCACTTGAAGGCTCGTTTTTGTGCTTTGGTTTTTATGTAATATGGTTTTTAGACTTTCATCGTCTCTGATTTTTACTTGCTGCTTTTATGGGTTTTATTGTTTGATTGATTGATTTCAATCAACAGATGATTAACAGGGTTCTGCAGAGCCTGATGAGCTGCTGCACAGGTGACTCAACCACTGAATCAAGTGTGTTGAGTAGAGAAACCACTAAAACGTGCTGGACACCGGCCCTCCGGGCCCGGAGTTGACTGGCCCTGCTGTAGTGGTTCCACTGTTCATCCAATGGTGCTGCAGCATCCCAGCCTATCAGCTGAGCTCTAACAGACTCGCTGTGTTTGTGTCAGCTGATCTCTTGTTGCACAGAGAAGAGTTCAGCTGGTTGCTGCAGGCGCTTTGATCTTCCGTCTTTCATGCTCTTGTTCTTGTTGTGCTTTTCCAGTTGTTGGGAGTGAATGGATCGGCTCTGACAGAGGCTCTCACACACAGAAAGATCATAGCCAAGGGGGAAGAGGTATGTTTTGGTTACACACAGCTGTTGTATGAGATGTATTTGCATAGAAAGCTTCCATGTGTGTGTTCTGTCTGCTCTGCTTATGGTGATTATGTCTCACTGTATGTGTGTGTGTGTGTGTGTGTGTGTGTGTGTGTGTGTGCGTGTGTGTGTGTGTGTGTGTGTGTGTGTGTGTATGTGTTCAGCTTGTGAGCCCACTAAACGTGGAGCAGGCCTCTTCAGCTCGAGATGCTTTGTCCAAGGCAGTTTATGGACGCACCTTCACCTGGCTGGTCAACAAGATCAACACGTCTCTGGCCTACATGGTACACACACACGCACGCACACACACACACACACACACACACATGCACACACACAGTCTGACTGAGGTCAATGGTCACCAGACATCACTGTGGAGCAAGCCCACAGCTGCTAGTCTTACTTCAAAGCGCCACCCTGTGGCCATTATGCTATATTGCTGCTGTTGCTCTGTTGGTAATGTAAGAACGTCTCAGAGGAACAGAAATTTACAGCCTCTTATTAAAGTAAGAGTGTTTTTGTGTTTACCTCACAGCCAACGATGAGATTTGCTTTGTTCCTTTAGCAGGATGAATCCTACAAGAACTGCTCAGTCATCGGCCTGCTGGACATTTATGGTTTTGAGGTCTTCCAGCACAACAGGTACAGTTTGTGTCACAGAAAGGTGTAGAGGAGAACAAATAGAAACTTTGTTTGATTCTCTACTCGCACAGTTATTCCCATTGCAACACAGAAATGAGTTTGGGACACCTCTGTCCCTTCAGTCCTGTAGACTACGTGGACACAGGGTCCCTTCTCTGGCATCAGACCAGCTGATGTGTGCTTCTGTGTTTCAGCTTTGAGCAGTTCTGCATCAACTACTGCAACGAGAAGCTGCAACAGCTCTTCATCGAGCTCACACTCAAGTCAGAGCAGGAGGAGTATGAGGCTGAAGGCATCACGGTCAGACCCCTCATACACACGCACACACACACACACACACACACACACACACACACACACACACACACACACACACACACACACACACACACACACACACACACACACACACACACACACACACACACACACACACACACGCGCACACACACACACACACACACACACACACACACACACACACACGCACACACACACACACACACACACACAGATTGAATGAAAGAAGCGAGGTGCTTGCCTTTGACTGTTGCTGATGATGATGATGATGATGATGATGATGATGATGATGATGATGATGATGAACAGACACACGATCAACAGGAAAGTCAAATTTAGGATCCTGGCTTCTGGTTCTACGTCTGTTGATCTGAGGGGGTTCTAAAGGAAGTGTTACAGTGTTAGTTACAATACTAGGTACAGTATTATTTACAATATTAGTTACAGTGTTAGTCACAATATTAGTTACAGCATTAGTTACAATATTACTTACAGTGTTAGTTACAATATTAGTTACAGTGTTACTTACAGTGTTAGTTGCAATATTAGTTACAGTGTTAGTTGCAATATTAGTTACAGTATTAGTTACAATATTAGTTACAATATTAGTTACAGTTGTAGCGAAGAAATTCCTACATTTAATTAGAAACCATAAAATGTGAAATATCACTAAGTATGAAATATCACCTTAATGGATCTTTAAGTAAATTTAATCAGAAGATTGGATCTTTTTATTGCAGGGATTGAGCAACACTTTGTATTAACTTCAAGAAAAGAGAGTCAAGTTTTAAAAGTTTAAAGATTTATTACTAAACAAATTAAAACTAGACTAACTTTAACACTAGGTGTATGGTGTCACTAAGGTGAAGTAAGACTGAGAATGGTGTATGTGTGAAATGTTCAGAACCAGCAGATCCGGAGAAACGATTAGTTCTGATGGGAGTGAAGGTGATGTTTCGCGCCAGACTTGGTTTGAAGATTTATAACAAACATTGAGGCGCCATTCTGCCGGTCTACGTACCCTTGGCGGAAGTCCCCGTTAGATCAGGAGGTGTAGAGGTCCAGCTTGGACCTTTATGGAGCCAAAGCCTGTAGAACAGCCGCACCCGCCGACCAGTCCAGACTTGAGATACTTCCGGGTCACAACAGTTTTGTTGGCATCTAGCAAGACCCAAAAAGGGGCCGTGATGATTCAGCTTTTATTCTGAAAGGAACCGTTGCAGCAGGTGGAACAGCAACAGATTTTATCCAGCTTGTCGTTGGTTCTTTCGGCTGAAGGGGAAAGTTACGGATTGGCCACTCCGACAACTTCTCTAGAACGCTTTGAACTGGCATTAAAGATGACGTGGGCATAGTTTTATAATTTGGATGTTTTGATTTACGGTCAAATCAAAAAGGGACAGCTTTACCAAGCACCACCAAGACCACGCCTCCGTCAGATCTGGAAGATTCTGATTGGATCAGTAAAAGCAATGTGTCATGTGACTTTTTAAGCATTACGTGTAATCAGTCTCTAGTGGAAACATTTAAAGTTATATTACTGATTATATTCTATAAGATTATAATATCAAGTAATTAATATTTTCATTTCAAAGATTGGTTCACATTTTATTATTGACTAACACTTTGTTTGATTAGCTTTATTAAAAATAGAGTTCTTTGATTTATTAAAAGAAAGAGTCCTTTGTCTTCATTCTTCTCTTGAGCTGGAAAGGAGAAACAGTTTAGAAGCCGAGCATGAGACCTTGAGCAATATCTCATGCAGATTAGTTCTTATTGAGAAGAGGGGGGAAATTACTTTTAGGTGGAAAACAGTCAATTCATTCTGTTACACAGTCTTAGTTACAGTATTAGTTACAGTGTTAGTTACAATGTTAGTTACAATATTAGTTACAGTGTTAGTTTTAATACTAGTTACTGTATTAGTTTCAATATTAGTTATAATATTAGTCACAGTATTAGTAACAGTATTAGTTACAATACTAGTTACAGTGTTAGTTACAATATTAGTTACAGTATTAGTTACAATATTAGTTACAGTATTAGTTGCAATATTAGTTACGGTGTTAGTGACAGTATTAGTTACAATATTAGTTACAGTGTTTGTTACAATATTATTTACAGTATTAGTTACAATATTAGTGACAGTGTTAGTAACAATATTAGTTACAGTATTAGTTGCAATATTAGTTACGGTGTTAGTGACAGTATTAGTTACAAAATTAGTTACAGTGTTTTTTACAATATTAGTTACAGTATTAGTTACAATATTGGTGACAGTGTTACTAACAATATTAGTTACAGTATTAGTTACAATACTAGTTACAGTGTTAGTTACAATATTAGTTACAGTGTTAGTTACAATATTAGTTACAGTATTAGTTACAATATTAGTTACAGTGTTGGTTACAATGTTAGTTACAATATTAGTTACAGTATTAGTTACAATATTAGTTACAGTGTTAGTTGCAATATTAGTTACGGTGTTAGTGACAGTATTAGTTACAATATTAGTTACAGTGTTTGTTACAATATTATTTACAGTATTAGTTACAATATTAGTGACAGTGTTAGTTACAATATTAGTTACAGTGTTATTTACAATATTAGTTACAGTGTTAGTTACAGTGTTAGTAACAATATTAGTTACAGTGTTAGTTACAGTGTTAGTTATAATATTAGTTACAGTATTAGTTGCAATATTAGTTACCAGGGGCGGCATTAGGCCCGGCTACTTGGGCTGAAGCCCCGGATCTTTCATGAAAAGCCCCGGATCTAAATCGCGGAAGTAACATGCAGTACCAAAGTCCAACAGAGAGGGCGCAGCTGGCAGTAGTTTGTATACAGCCTGCCTGAGCCTCCACCACTGAAGAAGAAGCCCTTCAGCAGCCGGCTTCTTCTACACTCTCTGCCTGAAACGCATGAGTGAAGATGGACATAAGGACGTTTTTTAGACAAAAAGTACCGCGACAGAACCCCAGCTTTGATGAGACTGGTGCTGACTCAGGTTTGTGAGTCTTATTTGAAAATATTTGTTGTGCTGCTGGTTTGCCTAAAGTTAGCTTATCAGGTAAAGTTGTTGGAGAAAGAAAGGGAATATTTACTATCATCTCACACTAAACACTAACAGGAACAATATTCTGCCCTGAAAATGCTTAATATGTAGCTTCAGATTAAAAATTATGTGGTGCAAGACAAATATTTATGATGTTGACTAGTGCGTGTCACGTGTGTGTGCGCGCGCATGTGTGTGTGCACGCGTGTGTGTGTGTGTGTTAAGCCCCGGATCTTCTTCAGTCCTAAATCCGCCCCTGTTAGGTACAATATTATTTACAGTGTTAGTTACAATATTAGTTACAGTATTAGTTACAATTTTAGTTTTAATATTAGTTACAGTTATTTACAATATTTGTTACAGTATTAGTTACTCTCCCTGGGCTGCCACCTTACCGTGGTGGAGGGGTTTGAGTGTCTCAATGATCCTAGGAACTAAGTTGTCTGAGGCTTTCTGCCTCTGGTAGGGTCAGCCATGGCAAACAGGTCCTAGGTGAGGGATCAGACAAAGAGCAGCCTGAAGACCCCTTATGATGAATTATATAAATGGAAACAGTGTTCCCTCGCCCGGATGTGGGTCACCCTCTGGAGCCAGACCTGGAGGTGGGGCACGTTGGCGAGCGCCTGGTGGCCGGGCTTTCACCCATGGAGCCTGGCTGGGCGCAGCCCGAAGAGGAAACGTAGGCCCCCTTTCCCATGGGCTCACCACTCGTGGGTCAGGTGCAGTGTGTGATGGGTGGTAGTCGAGGGCGTGGACCTTGGCAGTCTGATCCTCGGGTACAGAAGCTGGCTCTTGGCACATGGAATGTCACCTCTCTGGTGGGGAAGGAGTGTGAGTTGTGTGTGAGGTTGAGAGGTTCAGACTAGATATAGTCGGACTCACCTCAACGCATGGCTCTGGCTCTGGAACCAGTTTCCATGAGAGTGGTTGGACTTTCTACCACTCTGGAGTTGCTCCCACTGAGAGGTGCCGAGCAGGGGTGGGCATACTAGTTGCCCCCCATCTTGGTGCCTGTACGTTGGGGTTTACCCCAGTGAATGAGAGAGTAGCCTCCCTCCGCTTACATGTGGGGGAACGGGTCCTGACTGTGGTCTGTGCTTATGCACCAAACTACAGTTCAGACTACCCACCCTTTTTGGAGATCTTGGAGGGGGTGCTGGAAAGCGCTCCTTCCGGTGACTCCCTCGTTCTGCTGGGGGACTTTAACGCTCACGTGGGCAACGACAGTGAGACCTGGAGAGGTGTAGTTGGGAGAAACGGACCCCTGATCTGAATTCGAGTGGTGTTTTGTTATTGGACTTCTGTGCCAGTCATGGATTGTCCATAATGAACACAATGTTCAGACATAATGGTGTCCATATGTGCTCTTGGCACCAGGATACCTTAGGCTGCAGCTCGGTGATCGACTTTGTTGTTGTTTCATCTGACCTGTGGCCGCATGTCTTGGACACTCGGGTGAAGAGAGGGGCGGAGCTGTCAATTGACCACCACCTGGTGGTGAGTTGGCTCAGATGGTGGGGGAGGATGCCAGTCAGACCAGGCAGGCCCAAACGTATCACGAGGGTCTGCTGGGAACTTCTGGCAGAGTCTCCTGTCAGAAAGAGCTTAAATTTCCACCTCCGACAGAACTTCCAAAATGCTCCGGGGGAGGCGGGGGACACTGAGTCTGAATGGACCCTGTTCCATGCCTCCATTGTTGAGGCGGCCGACCGGAGCTGTGGTCGCAGGATCTTCGGTGCCTGTCATGGAGGCAACCCCTGAACCCGCTGGTGGGCACCGGCAGTTAGGGATGTTGTCAAGCTGAAGAAAGAGTCATATCAGGTCTTTTTGGCCTGTGGGACTCCAGAGGCAGCTGACGGGTACCGGCAGTCCAAGCGGAATGCGGCTCGGGTGGACGCTGAGGCAAAAACCTGGGCATGGGAGGAGTTCGGTGAGACCATGTAGCAAGACTTTCGTACGGCTTCAAGGAGATTCTGATCATCCATCCGGCACCTCGGGGGGACAGCAGTGTGCTACCAACACTATCTATAGTGGAGACGGTTTGCTGCTGATCTCTACTCAGGACACTGTGGATCGGTGGGCAGAATACTTCGAAGACCTCCTCAATCCCACCGACATGTCTTCCAGTGAGGAAGCAGAGTCTGGGGACTTTGGGTTGGCCTCTCAAATCTCTGGTGCTGAGGTCACTGAGGTGGTTAAAAAGCTCCTCTGTGGCAAGGCTCCGGGCGGGGGATGAGATCCGCCCGGAGTTCCTTAAGGCTCTAGATGTTGTGGGGCTGTGTTGGCTGATGCGACTCTGCAATATCATGTGGACATCAGGGGCAGTCCCACTGGACTGGCAGATCGGGGTGGTGGTCCCCTTATTTAAAAAGGCGGACCACAGGGTGTGTTCCAACTACAGGGAGATCACACTCCTGAGCCAACCTGGTAAGGTCTATTCAGGGGTTCTGGAGAGGAGGGTACGTCGTATTGTTGAACCTCAGATTCAGGAGGAGCAATGTGGTTTTCGTCCTGGCCGTGGAACACTGGACCAGCTCTATACCCTTAGGGGGATCCTGGAGGGTGCGTGGGAATTTTCCCAACCAGTCTACTCGTGTTTTGTGGATTTGGAGAAGGCGTTTGACTGCGTCCCTCGGGGGGCCCTGTGGAGGGTAATCCAGGAGTATGAGGTACCAGGCCCTCTGATACGGGCTGTTAGGTCCCTGTATGGCCGATGTCATAGCTTGGTCCGCATTGCTGGCAGTAAGTCGGACTCGTTCCCAATGAGAGTTGGACTCCGCCAAGGCTGCCCTTTGTCAGAGATTCTGTTCAAAACCTTAATGGACAGGATTTCTAGGCGCAGCCAAGGTGTGGAGGGCATCCGTTTTGGTGGCCTGAGGATCACGTCTCTGCTTTTTGCAGATGATGTGGTCCTGTTGGCTTCATCAGAACGTGATCTTCAGCTTTCGCTGGAGCGGTTCACAGCCGAGTGTGAAGCAGCTGGGATGAGAATCAGCTCCTCTTAATCTGAGACCATAGTTCTAAGTTGGAAAAGGGTAGAATGCCTTCTCCGGGTCAGGGATGAGGTCCTGCCCCAAGTGGAGGAGTTTAAGTATCTCGGGGTCTTGTTCACGAGTGAGGGAAAACTGGAACATGAGATCGATAGGTGGATTGGTGCTGCATCTGCAGTGATGCGGACATTGTACCGGTCTGTCGTGGTGAAGAGAGAGCTGAGTCAGAAGGCGAAACTCTCGATTTACCAATCGATCTACGTTCCTACCCTCACCTATGGTCATGAGCTTTGGGTAGTGACAGAAAGAACGAGATTGCGGGTACAAGTGGCCGAAATGAGTTTTCTCCGAAGAGTGGCTGGGCTCTCCCTTAGAGATAGGGTGAGAAGCTCGGTAATCCTGGAGGGGCTTGAAGTAGACCCGCTGCTCCTCCACATTGAGAGGAGCCAGTTGAGGTGGCTCGGGCATCTGGTCAGGATGCCTCCTGGATGCCTCACTGGTGAGGTTTTCTGGGCACATCCAACCGGAAGGAGGCCTAAAGGTAGACCCAGGACACGGTGGAGGGACTATGTCTCTCACCTGGCCAGGGAACACCTTGGGATTCCCCCGGAGGAGCTGGCCCAAGTGGCTGGGGAGAGGGAAGTCTGTGCCTCTCGCCTTAGGCTACTGCCCCCGCGACCCGACTCCGGATAAGCGGCTGAACATAGATGGATGGATGGATGGATGGATGGTGTATTAGTTACAAATGTAGTTACAGTGTTAGTTACAATGTTAGTTAAAGTGTTAGTTACAATACTAGTTACAGTATTAGTTACACTATTAGTTACAGTGTTAGTTACAAAATTAGTTATAATATTAATTACAATATTAGTTACAGTGTTAGTTACAATATCAGTTACAGTATTGGTTGCAATATTAGTTACAGTATTAGTTGCAATATTTCAGTGTTAGTTACAATATTAGTTTCAGTATTAGTTGTAATACTATTTACAGTATTAGTTACAATACTATTTACAGTGTTAGTTACAATACTAGATAAAGTGTTAGTTACAATATTCTTTACAATATTAGTTACAGTGTTAGTTACAATATTAGTTACAGTATTAGTTACAATATTAGTTACAGTGTTAGTTACAATATTAGTTACAGTATTGGTTGCAAAATTAGTTATACTATTAGTTGCAATATTAGTTACAGTGTTAGTTGCAATGTTAGTTACAGTATTAGTTACAACATTAGTTACAGTATTAGTTGCAATACTATTTACAGTGTTAGTTACAATATTAGTTATAATGTTAGTTACAATATTAGTTACAGTATTAGGGTATTAGGGAATAAATAGGTTGTGGGAGAAACGTGCTCTCTCAGAGCCTTTGTGTGAAATAAGAGCTACCGGTCGATGCTCCA
>NC_091753.1:62224374-62261874 GCF_043380555.1 Nothobranchius furzeri | reverse complement strand
TAGGAGGAACCAGTTCATAAAAAGTTGTGTTTGACACGGCAAGCATCTTCAGCCGGTAGGTCTCAGACCCAGAAGTGTCTCCCAGCTAACTATTATGGGATTTTCAGTCAGAAAAACAGAATTCACCAAACTCTATCGACATGTTAACGTTTGTTTTCACTGTTAGGTCTTGTTAGGTCTTGTTAGGTCGTGTTAGGTCTTGTTAGGTCTTGTTAGGTCTTGTTAGGTCTTGTTAGTTCTTGTTAGGTCTTGTTAGGTCTTGTTAGGTCTTGTTAGGTCTTGTTAGTTCTTGTTAGGTCTTGTTAGTTCTTGTTAGGTCTTGTTAGTTCTTGTTAGGTCTTGTTAGGTCGTGTTAGGTCTTGTTAAGTCTTGTTAGGTCTTGTTAAGTCTTGTTAGTTCTTGTTAGGTCTTGTTAGGTCTTGTTATGTCTTGTTAGGTCGTGTTAGGTCGTGTTAGGTCGTGTTAGGTCGTGTTAGGTCTTGTTAGGTCTTGTTAGGTCTTGTTAAGTCTTGTTAGTTCTTGTTAGGTCTTGTTAGATCTTGTTAGGTCTTGTTAGGTCTTGTTAGGTCTTGTTAGGTCTTGTTAGATCTTGTTAGGTCTTGTTAGTTCTTGTTAGTTCTTGTTAGGTCTTGTTAGTTCTTGTTAGGTCTTGTTAGGTCTTGTTAGATCTTGTTAGGTCTTGTTAGTTCTTGTTAGGTCTTGTTAGGTCTTGTTAGTTCTTGTTAGGTCTTGTTAGGTCTTGTTAGTTCTTGTTAGGTCTTGTTAGTTCTTGTTAGGCCTTGTTAGGTCTTGTTAGGTCTTGTTAGTTCTTGTTAGGTCTTGTTAGGTCTTGTTAGTTATTGTTAGGTCTTGTTAGGTCTTGTTAGGTCTTGTCTTGTTAGGTCTTGTTAGGTCTTGTTAGTTCTTGTTAGGTCTTGTTAGGTCTTGTTAGTTATTGTCAGGTCTTGTTAGGTCTTGTTAGGTCTTGTCTTGTTAGGTCTTGTTAGGTCTTGTCTTGTCAGGTCTTGTTAGGTCTTGTTAGGTCTTGTCTTGTTAGGTCTTGTTAGGTCTTGTCTTGTTAGGTCTTGTTAGTTCTTGTTAGTTCTTGTTAGTTCTTGTTAGGTCTTGTTAGGTCTTGTCAGGTCTTGTTAGGTCTTGTTAGGTCTTGTTAGGTCTTGTCAGGTCTTGTTAGGTCTTGTTAGGTCTTGTTAGGTCTTGTTAGGTCTTGTTAGGTCTTGTCAGGTCTTGTTAGGTCTTGTCAGGTCTTGTTAGGTCTTGTTAGTTCTTGTTAGGTCTTGTTAGGTCTTGTCAGGTCTTGTTAGGTCTTGTTAGGTCTTGTTAGGTCTTGTCTTGTTAGTTCTTGTTAGTTCTTGTTAGGTCTTGTTAGTTCTTGTTAGGTCTTGTCTTGTTAGTTCTTGTTAGGTCTTGTTAGGTCTTGTTAGTTCTTGTCAGGTCTTGTTAGTTCTTGTTAGGTCTTGTTAGTTCTTGTTAGGTCTTGTTAGGTCTTGTCAGGTCTTGTTAGGTCTTGTTAGGTCTTGTTAGTTCTTGTTAGGTCTTGTTAGTTCTTGTTAGGTCTTGTTAGGTCTTGTCAGGTCTTGTTAGGTCTTGTTAGGTCTTGTTAGGTCTTGTCAGGTCTTGTTAGGTCTTGTCAGGTCTTGTTAGGTCTTGTTAGGTCTTGTTAGTTCTTGTTAGGTCTTGTTAGGTCTTGTCAGGTCTTGTTAGGTCTTGTTAGGTCTTGTCTTGTTAGTTCTTGTTAGTTCTTGTTAGGTCTTGTTAGGTCTTGTTAGTTCTTGTCAGGTCTTGTTAGTTCTTGTTAGGTCTTGTTAGGTCTTGTCAGGTCTTGTTAGGTCTTGTTAGTTCTTGTTAGGTCTTGTTAGGTCTTGTCAGGTCTTGTTAGCTCTTGTTAGGTCTTGTTAGGTCTTGTTAGTTCTTGTTAGGTCTTGTTAGGTCTTGTCAGGTCTTGTTAGGTCTTGTCAGGTCTTGTTAGGTCTTGTTAGGTCTTGTTAGTTCTTGTTAGGTCTTGTTAGGTCTTGTCAGGTCTTGTTAGGTCTTGTTAGGTCTTGTCTTGTTAGTTCTTGTTAGGTCTTGTTAGTTCTTGTCAGGTCTTGTTAGTTCTTGTTAGGTCTTGTTAGGTCTTGTCAGGTCTTGTTAGGTCTTGTTAGTTCTTGTTAGGTCTTGTTAGGTCTTGTCAGGTCTTGTTAGGTCTTGTTAGGTCTTGTTAGGTCTTGTTAGTTCTTGTCAGGTCTTGTTAGGTCTTGTTAGGTCTTGTTAGGTCGTGTTAGGTCTTGTTAGGTCTTGTTAGGTCTTGTTAGTTCTTGTTAGGTCTTGTTAGGTCTTGTTAGGTCTTGTTAGTTCTTGTTAGGTCTTGTTAGGTCTTGTTAGGTCGTGTTAGGTCTTGTTAGGTCTTGTTAAGTCTTGTTAGTTCTTGTTAGGTCTTGTTAGATCTTGTTAGGTCTTGTTATGTCTTGGTAGGTCTTGTTAGGTCGTGTTAGGTCGTGTTAGGTCTTGTTAGGTCTTGTTAGGTCTTGTTAAGTCTTGTTAGTTCTTGTTAGGTCTTGTTAGATCTTGTTAGGTCTTGTTATGTCTTGTTAGGTCTTGTTAGGTCTTGTTAGATCTTGTTAGGTCTTGTTAGTTCTTGTTAGTTCTTGTTAGGTCTTGTTAGTTCTTGTTAGGTCTTGTTAGGTCTTGTTAGTTCTTGTTAGGTCTTGTTAGGTCTTGTTAGTTCTTGTTAAGTCTTGTTAGTTCTTGTTAGGCCTTGTTAGGTCTTGTTAGGTCTTGTTAGTTCTTGTTAGGTCTTGTTAGGTCTTGTTAGGTCTTGTTAGTTATTGTTAGGTCTTGTTAGGTCTTGTCTTGTTAGGTCTTGTTAGGTCTTGTTAGTTCTTGTTAGGTCTTGTTAGGTCTTGTTAGGTCTTGTTAGGTCTTGTTAGTTATTGTCAGGTCTTGTTAGGTCTTGTTAGGTCTTGTCTTGTTAGGTCTTGTTAGGTCTTGTCTTGTCAGGTCTTGTTAGGTCTTGTTAGGTCTTGTCTTGTTAGGTCTTGTTAGGTCTTGTTAGTTCTTGTTAGTTCTTGTTAGTTCTTGTTAGGTCTTGTTAGGTCTTGTCAGGTCTTGTTAGGTCTTGTTAGGTCTTGTTAGGTCTTGTCTTGTTAGGTCTTGTTAGGTCTTGTTAGGTCTTGTTAGTTCTTGTTAGGTCTTGTTAGGTCTTGTCAGGTCTTGTTAGGTATTGTTAGGTCTTGTTAGGTCTTGTTAGGTCTTGTTAGGTCTTGTCAGGTCTTGTTAGGTCTTGTCAGGTCTTGTCAGGTCTTGTTAGGTCTTGTTAGGTCTTGTTAGTTCTTGTTAGGTCTTGTTAGGTCTTGTCAGGTCTTGTTAGGTCTTGTCTTGTTAGTTCTTGTTAGGTCTTGTTAGGTCTTGTTAGTTCTTGTCAGGTCTTGTTAGTTCTTGTTAGGTCTTGTTAGTTCTTGTTAGGTCTTGTTAGGTCTTGTCAGGTCTTGTTAGGTCTTGTTAGGTCTTGTTAGGTCTTGTTAGTTCTTGTTAGGTCTTGTTAGTTCTTGTTAGGTCTTGTTAGGTCTTGTCAGGTCTTGTTAGGTCTTGTTAGGTCTTGTTAGGTCTTGTTAGTTCTTGTTAGGTCTTGTTAGGTCTTGTCAGGTCTTGTTAGGTCTTGTCAGGTCTTGTTAGGTCTTGTTAGGTCTTGTTAGTTCTTGTTAGGTCTTGTTAGGTCTTGTCAGGTCTTGTTAGGTCTTGTTAGGTCTTGTCTTGTTAGTTCTTGTTAGTTCTTGTTAGGTCTTGTTAGGTCTTGTTAGTTCTTGTCAGGTCTTGTTAGTTCTTGTTAGGTCTTGTTAGGTCTTGTCAGGTCTTGTTAGGTCTTGTTAGTTCTTGTTAGGTCTTGTTAGGTCTTGTCAGGTCTTGTTAGGTCTTGTTAGGTCTTGTTAGGTCTTGTTAGTTCTTGTCAGGTCTTGTTAGGTCTTGTTAGGTCTAGGTCTTGTTAGGTCGTGTTAGGTCTTGTTAGGTCTTGTTAGGTCGTGTTAGTTCTTGTTAGGTCTTGTTAGGTCTTGTTAGGTCTTGTTAGGTCTTGTTAGGTCTTGTTAGGTCTTGTTAGGTCTTGTTAGTTCTTGTCAGGTCTTGTCAGGTCTTGTTAGGTCTTGTTAGGTCTTGTTAGTTCTTGTCAGGTCTTGTTAGGTCGTGTTAGGTCTTGTTAGGTCTTGTCTTGTTAGGTCTTGTTAGTTCTTGTCAGGTCTTGTTAGGTCTTGTTAGTTCTTGTCAGGTCTTGTTAGGTCTTGTTAGGTCTTGTTAGGTCGTGTCTTGTTAGGTCTTGTTAGTTCTTGTCAGGTCTTGTTAGGTCTTGTCAGGTCTTGTTAGGTCTTGTCAGGTCTTGTTAGGTCTTGTTAGGTCTTGTCTTGTTAGGTCTTGTTAGTTCTTGTCAGGTCTTGTTAGGTCTTGTCAGGTCTTGTTAGGTCTTGTTAGGTCTTGTTAGGTCTTGTTAGTTCTTGTCAGGTCTTGTCAGGTCTTGTTAGGTCTTGTTAGTTCTTGTCAGGTCTTGTCAGGTCTTGTTAGGTCTTGTTAGGTCTTGTTAGGTCTTGTTAGTTCTTGTCAGGTCTTGTTAGGTCGTGTTAGGTCTTGTTAGGTCTTGTCTTGTTAGGTCTTGTTAGTTCTTGTCAGGTCTTGTTAGGTCTTGTTAGTTCTTGTTAGGTCTTGTTAGGTCTTGTTAGGTCGTGTTAGGTCTTGTTAGGACTTGTCTTGTTAGGTCTTGTTAGTTCTTGTCAGGTCTTGTTAGGTCTTGTTAGGTCTTGTCTTGTTAGGTCTTGTTAGTTCTTGTCAGGTCTTGTTAGGTCTTGTCAGGTCTTGTCAGGTCTTGTTAGGTCTTGTTAGTTCTTGTCAGGTCTTGTTAGGTCTTGTTAGGTCTTGTTAGGTCTTGTTAGGTAGTTTGCATGACCGCTTTCTCCTCACAGTGATTCCCCTTTAGTTGCTAGAATCAGTGATGGTGGCAGAATCAGCTACTAGCATCAGGTCAGTCGTGTACTCTCAGCCCAAGCAGGGAGTTTTCTGCTGCACCAGTAATCCCAGTGTGACGTTCAGTGTGGGCGTCAGCGTCTCTGCCGACCTTTGTTTCCTTGCACACTTGGCCTTTTGTTGGTTCCACGCTGACTGTCTGTCCTCTGGCACTTCTGCTGCTGCTGCTCAGCATTTGTCCCCTCCCTGATCGCCCCTCTCCTCTGCTGCAGGTCGGTTTGATGAGGTGTTGATCCGTCACCAGGTCAAGTACCTGGGTCTGATGGAGAATCTCAGAGTGAGGAGAGCCGGCTTTGCTTACAGACGGCGCTACGAGATCTTCCTACAGAGGTGATCAGCATGACGACTAACAGCAAACGCTGCTGCAGCTGCAGAAGGTTGAGGGTTTGCCTCTGCACGCGTTTGTATTTATCAGAAAACACGTTATTGTGACGTGGCTGCACACACATCAGCACCTTTACAGAAAACTCAAACTTTAGGCTCAACACATCCGGATGTAAACACTCTGGTTCTCTCCTAAGAAGTGTGTTTTTCGACCGGACCCTGTTTTGTATCTGCACCCATGCAGATCTACGACGTCAAGGGTTTGCTCTAGCACACGTCTTGTTGTAGTGACTTGTTTTTGTGCACTCTGTGTCTGTTTAGGTATAAGTCTCTGTGCCCAGACACGTGGCCCAACTGGGAGGGGAAGCTGGTTGATGGAGTGTCCACGCTGGTCAAACATCTGGGATACAAGCCTGAGGAGTACAAACTGGGCAGGTCAGCCGTTCAGCCGCATAAACAACCTAAACGTCAAGCTGGTTACCAACGATTCGGTTTATGTTCTGCTTTTATTTTTCACCGTTTAGATCCAAAATCTTTATTCGCTTCCCAAAAACCTTGTTTGCCACCGAGGATGCCCTGGAGACCAGGAAACACAGCCTTGGTAGGAGTCTGGAAAGAGTTGCGATGGGTCTTCGGCCCCTGATGTGTTGCTAGTGTGACTTATTTGTGTGTCTAATCTCATCACAGCCACTAAGTTACAGGCTGGGTGGAGAGGATACAGTCGCTGGAACAAGTACCAGAAACTCAGAACCTCGGGTGAGCAACACCAGACACGCAGTAGGCATCCAGTCCAACCTCAGCTGTCTGAAGGTCTTTGTTTTGTGTGCTTTTCTTGTGTCCACCGCAGCCATTGCAATCCAGGCTTGGTGGAGGGGTATCCTGGCCAGGAGGAGAGCCCAACGCAGGAGGAAGGCTGCCGACACAATACGCAGGTAGAGACCACACGATTACCTCAGAGGACACACACGTTCACCGTACTCACGATGGCGTCCATTCCCAGGTTCATCAGAGGCTTCATTTACCGCCACGAGGAGCGCTGTCCAGAGAATGAATATTTTCTGGATTACGTGCGCTACTCGTTCCTCATGAGTCTGCACAAGAACCTGCCCAAGAGCGTCCTGGACAAGAGCTGGCCGACACCTCCCGCTGCTCTAACAGAGGTGGGAGTCAGGAGCACACCTGACCGCTCAGATAGTGTGGGGAATAAAGCTGGGTTGGTTGTAAACAGCATGAGTGCAAAACAGTTACTGTAGTTTTCTTTCTCTAAACATCCATTCGTTTGTGTTGGATGAGTTCGACAAGCTGAAGATAAAAATCATGAAACAGTGGATATCGAAGGTCTGCACACCCCTGGTGAGATGCCGGGTTCCTGTGCTTGGCACCTGTCATGTGACCTTTAACCCGTACCACCCAACTGAAAACCAGAGGTCAATGTTTTAGATGGAGGGTTGAAAACCAGGAAAAGTTGAATGATTTGGTTGCATAGGTGTGCACGGCCCTTCTAACTGGAGATGTAGCTGTGTTCAGAGTGAAGCAATCACATGCAGTCGTGTTAGGAGTCAGCGTGCACCTGCCATCAAACAGCTTCTGATTAACCACAAATAACGGTCAGTTTCTGTGCTAGTTGCTTCCCACAGCAACAGCCACGGTGCACAGAGAGCTGCCGAAGCATCAGAGGGGTCTCGCTGTGAAAGCTACAAATGAACTTGTCAGGCAGTAGATACCACGGACCACAGTGAAGACGGTCATCGTCAACAGTGAGACTATCAAGGACTGAACGTTCCTCCAAAGTTGAAGAAAAGATGAGAAGAAAACTGGTCAGGGCCTGCAGCAACATTAAAGCATCTGCAGGAACATCTGGCAGGTACTGGCTGTGTTCTGCTGGGCTATGGGCAGAGCAGCAACACCAAAGTACTAGGTTAAGGATAAGCAGCATGTCATTTTAGTGGTTTTGGTTTCCTTCCATCCACCTAAAGGATTTCAGTGCAGTTATAGAACACGATAAAGGCAGAAAAGGCTCTGAAACGATGGATCTGGTTGAACCAGTGATGCTGGTGACACTCAGCTCTGACACCTTCTCTGCTCCTGTGTCAACATCCACACAAAGACTTGTCTGGAGGACATAGAGGCGTGGAGGAAGCTCAGCGTTCTAAACAGCACACCTCATCAGCTCTGCTCCTCCACCATGACCAGCAGCACGGTCTCTGGCCAGAACCCATCCCTATCCACAACTGTCACCAACTTGGGAGTGAGACTGGATTCACCTTTGACGCCCACAACAGACGTCTGTGTAAGGCATCCTTTTATTATCTGAGGAACAACCCAACCACGTCTAATGCTTAGCCTGGCAGATGCACAGAATCATGCCCACGCCGTCATCTCCTCCAGAATGGACTTCTGTAATGCAGTCCTGATCGGGGTTCCTATAAAAGCATTCAGAGCATCCAGAACAGCGCTGCTAGGATCCTGGTGAGGGTGTGCAGGTGTGAGCACATCGCCCCCGTTCTGACACATCTTCACTGGCTCCCAATTTCATTCAGAGTTGAAAACAACGTTTTCCCGCTCTCTCATCACGGTCATTTCCCGACAAATCGTGTTCTCCGATCTGCAACAGCAAATCCCCAGAACTAAGCTCGGGCCTCTCCCGCTGCTGCCCCCCCCCCCCCCCCCCCAGGCTGTGGAAAGCCCTACCCGCCCACCGGAGCCCACAGATGCTTTCAAACAGAACCTTAAAACGTACCTTTTGCTCTGCGGCACTTTGATACTGATCAAATATGAAGGCCTTACAAATAAAACTCATTACTGTTCGTCCAGCACAGCACTTTCCCAGGGGTGTGTAGACGTTTGATCCCCACCACCAGAAAACACAAAAGTCAGTTTAAATGCATCCTAATGGCATCAGTCAGAACTAAAATGTTGTTCTTTTTGTCGAGAAGAATGTTTTTGATTTCCTCCAAGTGAACGTGATGTTCTAGCTTTACTGTAATTTATCGACCAACATGAACGTTTCTGCAGTGATGTTGTACTTTTTGGTCCTCGTGAGAGGATGTTGCAGCAACAGTCGATGCTTACTCACACAGCCAGTCAAAGACCGCGTGTGTTCAGACCGTTAGGGGCTCTGTGTGTGTTCAGGCATCAGAGCGTTTGCGGAGGATGTGCATGCAGAACATGGTGTGGAGCTACTGCAAGAAGATCAGCCCCGAGTGGAAACATCAGGTGAGAAACGTCCTGGTGCTGCTTCTGGCTGAGCCGCTGCTTCCTTCACTTACATCCTCAACATCGCGCTGGTTTGAACAGATGGAGCAGAAAATGGTAGCCAGTGAGATCTTCAAGGACAAGAAGGACAACTACCTTCAGAGCGTCCCCAAGCTGTTCGTCAACACGCGGCTCGGTAAGTCTCCTGCAGCGCCCCCACCGCCTCGCTCCTCATGAACAATGTTCTCCACTCACCTTATGTTTGCATCTAATAAGACGGAGAGGACATCAACCCCAAGGTGGTGCAGGCTCTGGGCAGTGAGAAGATGAAGGTTAGTGAAGTTCTCATGGATGTTCTCATGTCTGGCATGAACAATGTTCTGACCTCCGCCCTGCCTGGTGGTAGTACGCAGTCCCAGTCACCAAGTACGACAGAAAGGGCTACAAGCCTCGCTCCCGCCAGCTGCTGCTCACTTCCAACAGCGCCATCATCGCTGAAGAAGGAAAACTCAAACAATGCATCGACTACGGAGCTCTGAAAGGTCAGAGGTCAAGCCATCTGTGCTGCCAGCTGCTGCCCACTCCAGTCTGAACACTGTTGTTCCTTTCAGGCGTCTCAGTCAGCTCTCTGAGTGACGGCCTGTTTGTTCTGCACGTGCCCGCCGACGACAACAAACAGAAGGTAAGGCCCAAGGCGAGCCGCCGCGGCTCCCGTGCGTGAGTTTTCACCGTCTTCTTCTGCTGGCTTCCTCACAGGGAGACGTGGTTCTGCAGAGCGAGCACGTGATCGAGACCCTGACCAAGATCGCCATCTGCGCCGACAAAATAAACAGCATCAACATCAACCAGGGCAGGTGGGAGGAAGAGAAGTGTCGTCTGTGTTATTTTAGTTAAAGCTGATCTCCTAACTTCCTTCCACCGGGGTGACGGGGACGCAGACGTCAGGCTCAGTGGGACCACAGCAGGTGAAGCAGCAGTCCTGTAGGGGTCAGCCGGACTAGAAAGGTTGCTTCTTCTCTGTCTGCTTCGTGCATTTATGACGGCTAAAATCCCAGATCCAAGCGGTGCTCTGTGCAGGACTCCAGCTGACACAGGGTTACAGCTGATGCTGCGCTGACCTTAAACAGTCTGGTGACCAACTTAGAAGGTTCCAGATGGTGCTGTTTTAGACCCGTGAGAGCCAGGGTAGGCACGGTTTATGATCACATATTACCAGATGTCATTTGTCTTAGATAAGAGTTATGTTTGTCAGCCTGAACAGGAAATGAAATGGTTAGGTTCGGTGAAGCTCCGCCCACGCTGTCAAAACGCAGCGTCCAGGGCAACCTGCTGTCCTTGCACCTTGTTTTTCCGTGTGCTGACACCGGTTCCGCTCCCGGGGGCGTCGGCACTAATTTACTAACCCAGCTGCAGCAGGTTTCATTTCTTCGTGTTTTAGTTTTAGATTATTTTCTGCTGCAGGTTGTTGTCTTGAAGGTGTTTGAATTGGGTCTGATGCAGTCAGAATTTTAGCTGACATGGAGCAGCAGTAGCTCAGGAAGAAGAGCAGGTTGTCCAGTAATCAGAAGGTTGCAGGTTCAATCCCGGCTCCGACCTGCCTTGCCCGCTGGTGGTGGTTGGAGAGACCGGTGGCGCCAGCGTTGGCAGCCTCTCCTCTGTCGGTGCGCCCCAGAGCAGCTGTGGCTGCATTGTAGCTCGTCCCCACCAGAGTGTGAATGGGTGAATGACTGACGGTGCTGTGAAGTGCCTTGGGGGGTTGCAGAACCCTAAGAAGGTGCGCTCCGACCACTGGACCACCATGTCTGCTGCATGACAGCAGTTGCCTAAACCACATGCTGGCCAGGGCAGGCAGGTTTCAGAACAGAGACTAGCTCCTGGGACAGGAGCAGAGCCTGATGGTGCGAGGAGGGAGGAGTGATGACGCACTTCTTTTCCATCCGTACGTTTTAAGATTTTCAAAATAAAATTCAACCTTTGCAGCTGAAACAGGAAAATGCATGACTAGAGCCAAAAAAGGGTTTGTTTGTTTGTTTGTTTGTTTGTATTATTAATGAGGAAATAACAATATGACATGGTTAAAAAACTCAGAAAAGTGGATTTTCCTTTAAATCAGATTTATTTTTCACACCAGGTCACAACAGCTGCCTCCAGTCATCAGAAGCGGTCCAGATGCAGCCAGTTGTTCTGACTTTGTCTCTGCTTTGTCTTTCCAGTATAAAGTTCATGGGGGGTAATGGGAAGGAAGGGATCATAGACTTCACGCTCGGATCACAGCTGCTGGTGGCGAAGGCGAAGAACGGACACTTGTCTGTGGTGAGTAGACAACACAGTCATACCGTAGGTGTACCTAGTCCGCTCGAAGCAGCTCAGTAGTGCAGCTGTCACTAGTTTTTATGCCACACCTGGCTGTAAGAGGCCCTGCTGCAGTGCTTGTAAGAAGCTCGTCCTGCTGAAATGTGACTGGATGGTTCTGTTGCAGACGGCTCCCAGACTGAACTCCAGATGATGTCCACTCCAACCAGAACACATCAGGAAGGCCTGACACCCCCCACCCCACCCTCCACCAATCACGTGAACAGACACATGCTCTGTCTCAGCCAATCAGAAGCCATCTTTCTTCACATGGCTGCTTACAACAAAAATGGGCCCATCCTCCCATCCCCTAAGAGGAGAAAAAGAGCGACTTCAACTAACTCATATTTATGTTTATATATTTTTTATTATTAATTTTGTTGCTTTTTGATTATTCAGATTTTTTTTTATTTGAGGCCAAAGTATAACAAACGTGGTGCGTTTTCCTGCACATGTCTGCTTATTGTGCCTCAGAGCAGTAAAATAATGAGGGAGACACCGAATCAAAGGAGAAGGAGTTGTTGTAGATCTTGTTTGCTTCTTCATTCTAAATAATAATTATATAAACGTTCCTCCTGACACTACCGAGGAAAATGGTCGTCATTGATGCATGCCAGCATGATGGGCAGCTAAGGCATGAAGCGAATGTGCGTGTGTGTGTGTGTGTGTGTGTGTGTGTGTGTGTGTGTGTGTGTGTGTGTGTGTGTGTGTGTGTGTGTGTGTGTGTGTGTGTGTGTGTGTGTGTGTGTGTGGAGGAGTGATACTACATCACAACCACAGCTGCCTTCTACCTTGATGCCTGAAGTAGTCCAGAATCAGCTGATCCAGAACCAGCTGTCTCTAGATTATGAGCCCTGCTCCACCAGCTGATCCAGAACCAGCTGTCTCTAGATTATGAGCCCTGCTCCACCAGCTGATCCAGAACCAGCTGTCTCTAGATTATGAGCCCTGCTCCACCAGCTGATCCAGAACCAGCTGTCTCTAGATTATGAGCCCTGCTCCACCAGCTGATCCAGAACCAGCTTCTGCCTGAAGAGCTCTGACCTGGTCTGACCTGCATCAGAGCATCGAGCAGCAGCATTACACTTCTCCGTTCTGTTCTTATTTCCATTGCATCAGATGAAGTCCTGTCCTTCAGACCTTACCAACCTTTCCTCAGCCCACCTACCAAACACCTTGATGATTCATTCTGATTCTGTGTTGTTTTATGTCTTTGATCAATTAAAAATTTTTTATTTTAAAAGGATGGAAGGGGCTATAATACTTGTATAATTCTCATTCCACGTTATAAATAAGTCAGGGAAGAGGGGAAACAGATTAGAATATTGTTTACTGGGAAACATTGTGTGCCTTATTTGGGACAGTGACACAAGAGCAAGCTGGGACTATAGGAAGTTCCCCTGAACACAGCTTTATTCAGATGTTTTCAGATACACTCCTGTTTTCAGTCACAACTTACTGTACACACAGAACCAACGTATAATTATGCTAACACAATAAAAAGATGCTAATAATTTGCAAAAAGATGAATTAAAATGATAATAAAAGCTTGATAATGGGCTTTGAGTGACATGTCTTTCATTTCCAGTTGCATGGTGCATTCAGGGCCAATGTTTAATCAACTCTGTTTCAATTCAGTTTATTTATATAGCTCCAAATCACCACAAGAGCAGTCTCAAGGCTCTTCACAAAGTGAACAATCCAACAGAGGTTCATTAAGCTGCAGCGTTAAGGAGTGGCTACATATGCACTAAATCAGGGGTGTCAAACTCATTTTAGCTCAGGGCCACATCGAGGGAAATCTAGTCCCAAGTGGGCCGGACCGGTAAATTAAAAACAACTTCTGATTGTTTTCTTTGTTTTAATACAATCAATATAAAACAAGGCTGTAGCCTGAGGACAGTGTAGTACAAGTACAACACCTGAAGTGTACTTGAAAATTTGAAATAAATAAATAAATAAATAAATTAAAAAAAAATATTCCTTAGAGCTTACAGATCACATGGCTAGATCAGTTTCATGCAGCACTTAAAGCATATTTGACTCATTTTACTTTACATCTTTTAGCTTTCAGCAGAACATCAACATCAGAAGTCACATCCTGAGTGGCGCCAACTTCAGGATGTGATTCAAGTTCTTGTGTGAGCCTTGAGCGCAGCCTGGGACGTAATTTTGGGGGGGGACGGGTGGGACATGTCCCCCCCACTTTTTCAAAAGGCAGTTTCGGTCCCCTTCACTTTTTTCCGTCCAAAAACAATATTACGCTCCATTAAATGGATTTAATTGAGCACTAGGACCGAAACGGAAACCGGTTTCCTATTAGACCCACCCAAAAGCTAATCTATTGGCTCTGCTGATACTTGCTAACGTATTATTGGCTGTTGCTGCTGTCACTCAAGTTGTAAACAGTCAGAACGTGCTCACGTTGTTTTGCTAGTTTGGAGCCGCTAGGGAACACCGGTACTGAGTCACATCGTCAACTAGACGCTGTGTAATATCAGAGCTCAGCTCAGCTTCCATTACATAACATTTGAATAAGTGTTCATTTGTGAGTCTTTGGTAGTTAGGCACAGCCAGGAGGCAGCATGTCAAGAAACGAAAGTGGATAAGAGACTTCTTTCAAAGTCAAAACGTAAGTTGGAACATGTGACACCCCTGCATTAAGCTCAGACTCACCTCCTCCTTCACAAACATACTCAAAACTAACTTTTACAAACTCATCTCCTCCACATAACTGACTCCTCAGACACAATTTATTCGTATTATTATAATTATTATTATTTATTATTATTATTACTATTATCATGATTATTATTACTAGTAGTAGTAGAAGTGTAACTTCAAAACTTTTATCATTTAACTTTATTGTAAACTTATCTATTGCAATGTATATGTTCACATTAAAAAGCTCTGAAAAATGAACAGTATCATCATCGTCAACAGATTTTTTTAAGCTTAATGTCAAAGATGTACTCTTTTCATTAGATTTATCTTATTTTTTCCATTTATTTTTTGTGTGTTGAAATGCAACAACTGTTTACACACTTTTAAGGGAAAAAACATATTTAATATGTTTTTATACACTCAAATTGGTAATGAATAATTTACACATTATATTAATAATAATTGTGAATCATACTAGAACCATCCTGTAAATATTTCTGTTTGTTCCATTCCAAAATCTCCCACTGTTTATAGTTCATGCATCTTTTTTTCAGGTGACTGACAGAGATGCAGGAGGAGAGACCGGTGAAGGTACAGCAGGAGAGGCTGTAGGAGATGGAGGACGAGAGCCTGGAGGAGATGGAGCAGAGGCTGGAGGCTCACAGGTGAGGTTGAAATAATGAAGATACGATAGACATAAAATTGATCATTGTGACAAATGTTAGGGTGATGATCATGTGTAAAACATTAGTTCAGCATGTCCTCTAACACAGCAAATGAAATAACGGCCAGATCTCAGGAGGGACCGTTTATGTATAAATACTTTTTATACTTTTGACTAGGCCTGGGAAAGTAACAAATTTTGCTGGATGATATTTTGTCCAACAAATTGTTGATGATAAACGATATCATTGTCAACATTATCTAGACCAAAATAACCACTAATATAATGTTAATATATCATAATAATGCAAGTACACCCTTTAAAATGCAACAAATAAACCTTCATTTAACATTGAAATGTCCAGAACCAGAACTTCTAAATGAATAAAAATAACAAACAAAAAATAAATAAAAAAAAGAATCTCACTCCCTGTTAGAAAATGTTGCACCAAAAACAATAAAAAAAGACCCAAAACAATAAATACAATGGCCTATCCATTGTCAACAGCCAAAACTGCACTTCAATAATGATAATAAATATTAATGATAATAGAGTTGTACATTTTTTAACTTTGATATATATATATATATATATTGAGGATGGAAAAATTATTGAGATGGGCATGTGACGTGTCAAAGGGTCTTTACATAACACCCCCACCCCAAATCCGCACAAGCCTGCTGTGTCCCCCCCACTTCTGAAATCAAAATTTCGTCCCTGAGCGCAGCTTTGTTTTATTTATACTCATTACAGAGAAAACTTGCTCACAAAGATAAGTTTATTTTCACTCTAAATTGTAAAGTATGAAAATAAAGTTTACACAACCATCTCGCGGGCCGGATTTAACCCGCTTGCGGGCCGGATTCGGCCCGCGGGCCGCATGTTTGACACCCCTGCACTAAATGATCAAGAAGATGTGGTATTCCATATAAATATGAAATATGTTAGGCCTGACTTGAGCTGAGCGGGACCGGAGCGAGAGTTTGGATTGTAGCGTGTATTTATGACCCAAGCGCGGAGTGACTGACGCCGGGCAGATAGACACGCGTTTGCTCTAGGAGCCAAACCGTAACAGGCTAGTGAGCACGGCGGCTCCAAAAGGAAACAAGCTGACTTACTATGAGTCGGCAGGGTGAGTAGCTTGGGCTGGTCTGGTCAGAACTGGTTAGAGTAATCCGGTAAGATTCGGTAAGGACTCGGAACATAGTCTGGTTAGGATCGATGACTGACTGATCTGGTGTTGTGCTGCACTTCCTTATGTAGACGTGGCGGGTGACGTGAGCCGGAAGGCTAGCGCTGGGAATGCTGGGTAGCGGAGTTGGACCGGGCTGAATGAGTGTGGGTTCCTCCGGGGCAGGATGTCGAGGGCTGAGAGGAAGGCAGTGTGACAGGACCCCCCACCCGAGGGACGGCCCCAGAAATCCCAGGGCGACTGGCCCAGAAGTCAGAGATGAGCGAGGTGTCCATGATTGCGTTCGTCGGCTCCCAGGAGCATTCCTCAGGACCGTAACCCGCCCAATCCACCAGGTATTGCCAGCCTCTGCCACGGCGATGGGCGTCCAGCAGGCACCGCACGGCGATAATCCCATCCTCGCCAACCCCTCGAGGCGGAGGCTCGGGATCCGGAGGAGGAGTGAGGGGAGAAGTCCGTACAGGCCTCAACTGGGACACATGGAAGACGGGATGGACTCTGAGAGGCCTGGGCAGGCGGATGCGGTAAGCCACCGGGTTAATGACCCTCTCCACCGGGTAGGGTCCCACAAACTGTGCAGCGAGTTTCCGGGAGCCACCGGGCAGGCGCATGTTCCAGGTAGACACCCATACCCTGTCGCCAGGTTGGAAAACCAGCCCCGTCCAGTGGCGGCGTCTGTGCTGGCAAGCGTACTCCGTGTTTGTTCACTGGATGGCTGCCCGAGCAAGGATCCAGGCAAGGCGGCAACACCGGACCAGGGTCTGGGCAGCGGGGACCTCAGTCTCCGGTTCCTGGTGGTGGAAGAGAGGAGGCTGGTACCCGTAGCAGAGCTCAAACGGGGAAAGACCAGTGGCCGTGGAAACGTGGAGATCATGGGACATCTCTGCCCACATGAGGTATTTGGGCCAAGTGGTTGGCTGAGACGAGGCAAAGCAGCGGAGGTACCGACCAAGTTGCTGATTGGTACGCTCGGTCTGCCCATTGGTTTGGGGGTGGTAACCCGAGGAGAGACTGCTACTGGCACCAACCAGCCGACAGAAGGTTTTCCAGAATCTGGACATGAACTGGGGTCCCCGATCTGAAACAATGTCCTGGGGGAAACCATGGAGGCGCACCACCTGCTCCAGGAGGATCTTAGCAGTTGCTTGGCTGTGGGCAGACCAGGAAGCGCCACCAGGTGGACCGCCTTCGAGAACCTGTCCACGATGGTTAGGATGGTCTCGAGCTGGTTGACAGGAGTTAGCCCGGTCACAAAGTCCAGACCGATGTGGGACCATGGTCGGTGCGGTATTGGGAGAGGTTGTAGATCTCCGGTCGGGGGTTGGTTTGGTGTCTTGGAACGGGCCCAAGTGGGACAGGCGGCCACGTATTCCTTTACGTCCTTGGCCATGGAGGGCCACCATAGCGCACGTTGCAGGAACTGGAGGGTTCGGGTCTCCCCTTGGTGCCCAGCCAGACGGGATGCATGCTTCAGAGCGGCAGGAGGAAGGCACATAAAGCCTGTCGGAAGGCGTATCGGCAGGTGCGGGATCGGTGGGCAAGGCAGCTCGGATGGCGTCCTCTACCGGCCAGTGGAGAGCAGCGATGATCTTCTGGGCTGGGAGAATAGGATGTGGTTCCCTGGCGGGTGCAGACTGGGTGTAGCGACGGGAGAGGGCATCAGCCTTGAGATTCTTTGAACCGGGACGATAGGCCAGGTGGAAGTGATATGGCTCAAAGAAAAGCGCCCAGCGGGCCTGACGGGGGTTAAGTTGCCGGGCATTCTGGATGTGGATGAGGTTTTGGTGGTCCGTCCAGATGGTAAAAGGATCCGTTGTGCCCAGCAACCACTGCCGCCATTCCTCCAAGGCCCATTTAATAGCCAGGAGTTCCCTGTCACCTACCCCGTAATTGCTCTGGGTTGATGTGAATTTACGGGAGAAGTAAGCACAGAGGTGCAGTTTGGAATCGGGACCGTGTTGGGACAGGACCGCCCCTGCTCCCACTTCAGAAGCGTCCACTTCCACCACAAAAGGCTTTGTTGGGTCCGGGTGCACGAGGATGGGGCAGTGGTGAAGCGATGGACCAGGGTGTGGAAGGCCTGTGTGGCTTCAGGAGTCAGACGGAACGGGCGGGTCTGGTTGGAGGTCTTGGTTAGGGCAGCGAGAGGGGCCGTGATGGAGCTGAAACCGCGTATGAAGCGTCGGTAGAATTTCGAAAAGCCCAGGAAGCTCTGCAGCTGCTTCAGGGAAGTGGGTATCGGCCATTGGGCCACAGCCTGGACTTTCTGGGGGTCCATTGAGAAACCCTGGGATGAGACGATGAACCCCAGGAAGGAAATGGTCTCCTGATGAAAAGCACACTTCTCCAGCTTGCAGTAGAGCCGGTTTTCCAACAGCCGGGAGAGGACTGCTCGGACGTGTGTGACATGTTCCTCCAGGGTTCGGGAATAAATCAAGATGTCATCGAGGTAGACGAAAACCCATCTGCCCAACATGTCTCTCAGGATGTCCGTGATGAGGCGTTGGAAAACGGCGGGGCTGTTGCTCAAGCCAAAAGGCATCACAAGGTACTCCCAGTGGCCTGTCGGGGTGATAAAAGCGGTCTTCCACTCGTCGCCTTGCTTTATCCTGATCAGATTGTACGCACTGCGTTGGTCCAACTTGGTGAAAATGGTGGACTGGGACACTACATCCAGGGCGGTTGTCATTAGAGGCAAGGGGTGGCGATCGCGGACAGTGATCTTGTTTAAACCCCGGAAGTCGATTCGTGGGCGAAGACCCCCTCCTTCTTTTTTACAAAGAAGAAACCCGTGGCTCCTGGCGAGGTGGAAGGGTGGATGAACCCATGTTGAAGGGCATCAGTGATATAAGCGTCCATGGCCTGAGTCTCTGCTGGGGACAGGGAGTACAAGCGGCCCCGAGGTGGAACAGAACCGGGCAGGAGTTTTATCTCCAGGTCGTAAGGGCGGTGAGGAGGCAAGACTGTGGTGGGGTTCTTTGAGAAAACCTGAGCCAGGTCATGATAACAGGAGGGGAACTGTGACTTGTCGACATCCTCAGGGACTGGGTGGCCAGGCTCTGAATCGGGTTGAGGAGGTCGATGAGACTGGCAGCAGCACCCCATGTAAGCACTTGGCCAGACGACCAGGAGATCTGGGGATTATGGTGCAGGAACCAGGAGTGACCCAGAGTCAGGGGGGACAAAGGAGCCATCACGATCAGGAACCGGAGGGTCTCGGAGTGGGAGTTAATGTCCACGCAGAGACCAACCGTCTCCTGAAGGATTGGACAGGGTCTGATAGGGGTTCCATCCACGGAGGTAACGGGAATGGTCTGGCGGAGGGATGACAGGGGAACCCGAAGTCGAGAGGCGAGGTCTTTATCCATGAAGCAGTCTGCTGCTCCGGAATTCAGGAGCGCCTTCAGCTCGACGGGTCCCTGGGAAAGATAAAGGGTGACTGGGAGCAGGGTGCGGATTGAGGGGGCGCCGGTGACTCCAAGTAGGACCCCTCTGCTACTGCCTACTTGGGGTCTGCGTTTCCCGGCCGGAGAGGACAGGTGGCACGTCGATGACCTGGAGCACCGCAATAGGCGCACAACCCCTCTCTGTAGCGTCTCTCTCCCTCCTCTGGGTTCAGGTGTCCCAGCTGCATGGGTTCGTCAGTGGACACACTGGTTGGGAGAGGGCGAGCTGGCGTTAAAGCCGTTGTCACTGGCGGTTCAGCGGATCGACGGGTAAAGAGACGCAGGTCCATCTGCAGAGCGAGGTCGGCCGCCTCGTCTAGGGTCTCCGGGGTCTCTCTTCCAATCATGCCGTCTCGGATCCGCGGAGAGAGCCCGTCCAGGTAGACCGCCTTCAACGCATCCTCCCCCCATCTCAGTTTGGCAGCCGTAGTACGGAACCGAGACGTGTACTGGGCCACAGTCTGATTTCCCTGTCGAAGCTGAAGGAGTTGGTCCTCCGCTGACAACTCGCCGCTGGGGGGAACAAAAGCCTTCCTTAGCTTGGCCACAAAAACATCATAATCGTTGCAGGCCTCCGACTTCTTATTACACAGGGCTGCGGCCCACTCCTGAGCTCGGCCCGTGAGGAGAGGGGTGAGCAGCGCCACGCGGGCTGTGGCATAGCGGTGGGGCTGACACTCGAAGGTCATGGCGAGTGTGGCTAACATGCCTTCAGGGGAGCCGCGCGATCCGTCCCACTTCTCCGGGAGGCTAAGTATCGGTTCCTCCCGTTCTCTGGAGGTTCGCTGCTGCTGCTGCACAACGGAAAGCTGGAGAACCACTGTGGCGATGGACTCCACTTTATCAGCTAGGCAACCCAGAGAAGCTCCCATCTGGGCCATCTGTGATCCCAGGGCCTCAAACTCCGCTGGGTCAATGTTAGACTCAGTCATCCTGTTAGGCCTGACTTGAGCTGAGCGGGACCGGAGCGAGAGTTTGGATTGTAGCGTGTATTTATGACCCAAGCGCGGAGTGACTGACGCCGGGCAGATAGACACGCGTTTGCTCTAGGAGCCAAACCGTAACAGGCTAGTGAGCACGGCGGCTCCAAAAGGAAACAAGCTGACTTACTATGAGTCGGCAGGGTGAGTAGCTTGGGCTAGTCTGGTCAGAACTGGTTAGAGTAATCCGGTAGGATTCGTTGAGGACTCGGAACATAGTCTGGTTAGGATCGATGACTGAGTGATCTGGTGTTGTGCTGCACTTCCTTATGTAGACGTGGCGGGTGACGTGAGCCGGAAGGCTGGCGCTGGGAATGCTGGGTAGCGGAGTTGGACCGGGCTGAATGAGTGTGGGTTCCTCCGGGGGAGGATGTCGAGGTCGAGGGAGAACATGCAAACTCCATGCAGAAAGATCCCAGGCTGGGAAGCGAACCCAGTACCTTCTTGCTGCAAGGCAACAGCTCTAACCACTGCGCCACTGCACAGCCCCTGATTGTGGCGTCTGGGTTGTAAATCAGTAACAAGTTTCCTAAATGAGGAACCCAGCAGATTGGGGATAATAACCCAATTTATTGTGCCATTGTTTACCGTCCACCAGGTCCAAATGGTTCTCTCTTAGCTGGTTTTGGTGACTTCTTATCTGCCTCCATCAAGCTAATCATAGCTGGGGACTTTAACATCCATGCTGATGGTCATTCTGGCCTTTTTGCTTCATCAGTCTCATGGTCATTAAATTTTACCCAGCATGTGTCAGGACCCACTCACTCCGGTGGTCACACATGAGACCTTGTTTTACTGTAGGCTTAAACACTGATTCTGTCTGCTCTGAGGACATTGTTATCTCTGACCATCACTGTGTTTCTTTCATCTCAAACTGTGTTTCAGTCTCCAGTGCACCGTGAGGTCAATCCTCCAGCGCTCATCATTTTTCTGCTGCTTGTAATCTGTTCTTGTCTCCTAGTGATGTTGACTCTATGACTCAGAACTTTAATGAACATTGCTTCTCCACTCTAGACAGCATCTGCCCCGTTAGAAAGAGATCAGTACCTGTTTCTAACTCCACTCCATGCATTAATGATAGCATTCGCTCTTTAAAGCGCACTTGCAGAAAAATAGAACATTTGTGGAAAAAAACTCATGCTCACCTTCTCCATTTAAAAGGTCAGTATCAGAGAGATTTACAGCAGAGTGATGGAAGCTGACATTATCCCACACCACTACATACATTGTCCGATTGTCAGCAGGCTCAACCTTTTCATTTTCTGGGATTCGGTCCCTATAAAGAGTGTCCAGAAAAGCCAACAGGTGTGTGGATTGGACCAATACGAGCAATATGGGTGTCGACGCCATTTTCTGAGATTGCTGCACACATTGTAATATTTGCTCCTCGTTGGCCTGGGACATCAATGATGGCTCTTTGTCCAATGCGATTTCGTCCACGCCGTCTGTCTTTTGCCAGATTGAATCCTGCTTCGTCAAGATATACGAATGTGTGCAGTGGTTCCCTGGCCTCCAGTTCCAGGAGAGGGTGAGAAGAAAAAAGTCTGTAATGGTTCATTTGGCACAAAGGATTGTACAGTTTGAATTGTAAATAAGGGTACAGTAACATGTGTGACACTGAAATGTAAGTGCAGTGCATAGCCTCAAACTTTACAGTAAAGAACTACAGTAAACAGACGTAAGTATGCAAACACGTGTTACCTGTACATACTGGTGACGGAGCTCCTTCACTTGGTCAATGTTCCGGTCAAACGGTACTTTGTACAATAGCTTCATGTACATTTCATTCTGTCTGAGGACTCTGTCTATAGTGGAAATTGATATTGACTGAATATTTCCAAAGATGGTGTCATTTTCTAGGACAGTTCTTTGTATTTCTCGCAGTCTCAAAGCGTTGTTTGCAGCCACCGTTGCACAAATTCCTTCCTCTTCATGCGGAGTCAAAACGGGACCTCTTCCACCTCCTCTAGGTTGTCTGGCAAGCCTTTAAGGTGCAGATAGAAACAAACACAAACATAAATAAGCATAAACATGCTTACAGTGATTGTTACAGCACTGTCATTCAGTACTCCTTCACACTATTACTGTATTGTACCACAGCACACACTGCCGCACCAAGTCAGAGCTACAGTTACAGTTACTGTACTTCCTGTTGTAAGTCTCATGTGTGACTGATATTCAGCACAAACTTGCTCTGCACTAACTACATTACAGTTTGCTCACCTGTTCTCCCGACGAAATGTCTGAATAATAGAACTTACAGTAGTTCTCCCAACATTTGGCTGCAGCCTTCAACCAACCATCGGCCCTTGTGAGGCCATGGTTCATCACAGGAATCTGTCTATGTTTATGTTTATATATGTTTGTTTATTTATTTGGCAGACGCGTTTATCCAAAGTGACTTACAGCGTCTATGTGGTTGGCTTCTTCTTCCTCCTGTCCCCGTCCTCCAAGCATTCTTACCCCTCTTCCACAAGGCTGACCTTGCATATTCTGCTGTTCTGTAGATACAGTATGCATCTCGTGCCAGTCCTGTGTACTGGTTTACAGTATTTATATATACTTGCAAAGTAGGGGTTACTGCGATTCACATGTTAGGGACTGTGTAGTTCACACACCACTTTTCATTAGTGTAAGACAAGATTCACCTGAGAAAAGTCATTTATGGAGATTTTCAAGGAAACTCTTTAAAAATAGGGTCATCAAAAAGGGTGTACAAGATGTTTGACAATGTTGAGTGCAATGACACAAGCAATGAAATGAAGATTATTAGTTGTATGAACAATGACTATCCAGCCTGTACAAGTATAGTTAATTATGACATACATGATCAAAGCAAGGTGATAGTGATGAATAGCAAGTCAAAAGTGACCTTACTCAGCTGCTTCATGTCCAGAGGCAAGCCTGCAAGATGAAACCGCCACTAGGTTGTGCCAAAATGACTACATGTTGTGAAGGTTGGACTAACTGTTGTGCAAAGTTTAATTCTGTTGTGAGAAATGCACCAAAGCAACTGAGAAAAACTGCATCATGAATGTCCACCCCCACCCCCCACCACCACCCACCCACCCACCCCGTCACCCCCAGCACCACTACAAACTTTAAAGGGCATCCCAGTACAGAGCTGGACCTCCGCACCAGTTTGTCCATCCTGCTCTTGTGTCCGTACATCTGCTCCCCCAACAGGCCACTGCATAGAAAAGGGCAGGTGCCACCACCCAGTCATAAAAAGTTCTTAACAGAGTCCTGCATACTCCGAAGGATCTCAGTCTCCTCATCAGGTGGAGTCGACTCTGGCCCTTCTTATACAAGGTGTCTGTATTTGCAGACCAGTTTGATTCATTGTTGAGGTGAACACCTGGGAACTTGCGAGAATCCACTCTCTCAATGTCGTTTCCCTGGATGTCCATCGTTGTTGCAGGAGGTGACTTCCTCCTGAAGTCTATGACCATCTCCTTCGTCTTGCTGGCATTGATCTGAAGAGTGTTGGTCTCACACCATCCAACAAAGTCACCTATGACCCTCACTGTAGTCCTGATTGTTCCCATCTGATGCACATCTGATGATGGCCGTGTCATCCAAGAACCTTTGTAGATGGCACTGGTCTGAGTTATAACGGTCGGAAGTGTTTGTTTGTTTGTTTTTGTTTGTTTGTTTGTTTGTTTGTTTGTTTGTTTGTTTGTTTGGATCCCCATTAGCAGCTGACATACAGCCACTATCCTTCCTGGGGTCTCATCTCATACAATCATTACATTTTATATACATGTATATACACGTATTGTGCACATCGTTCATACATGTCCATACACACGCACCTACACGCACACACACACACACACCCAACTAATTTCAACATAAAATTGCAGTATAGAAAAATCACAATTCAATTCTCAAAAACCCAAATATATCAAAATGCACTCTTAAACCTTGAAATACAGCTCACTTCAGAAGATGTTTAGCTTGACATCTTTGGTAAAATAAAAATATTTGGAGTTTTTCTGAAAACATTTTTTATCACTTTCCCTCAACAGAAATCCTGGTAGTGCATTCCATAGCACCATTGCACGAGAGACCACAGTTATCTGCATTTGATTTGTTCTGCGTGCAGGTAACACACATCGTCCGTGCATACTTTGTCTTGTGGAATAATCGTGTTTATCCGCAAAAAAGACAAGGTGCAATAAATTACGTCTGGGGTTTTTGTCGTAATATTTCTAGTAAACATTGTGAATGAAAACTCCAATCCCTCTCTTAATTTTAGCCAGGTCAACTTCTTGTGCAACAGATTTACTCTGGGTCTGTACGGACTCCCCTGTACCATGCACGCTGCCTTGTTTTGGGCAATTTGTAACTCATCTAGATTATTTTCATTGGTGTTGGACCAAACCACAGAGGCACAATCTAAATGAGAAAGTACCCATGACTGAACTAATAGCTTTATTAATTGAAATGGAATGAATTTCCTACAATGTCTAATAATAGCCATACTTCTTCCCTTTTTTTTCAAAATATAGTTAATATGATTCACCCAAGATAGTTTATTAACAACAATAACACTCAATAACTGAAACTCATCAACCTGTTCAATAATAATAATAGCACCATCTAAGGTCACACTTAAAATTGGATTCATTTTAAAAAAATGTCTAGATCCTATGACCATACATTTAGTCTTATTTGTGTTTATTATCAAGTTGTTTGCTGTGTTCCATCTACCATCAGATTATAGTTCCTTATTTAGAACAATATTAAGTTGTAATGCTGTTTTCACTGGTGCGTATCATGTATTATCATCTGCATAAATTGCCATGGTGGCACGGTCCAACACCATAGGCAAGTCATTCATAAAAATGGAAAACAACAAAGGTCCTAAACAACTACCTTGGGGCACTCCACAACACATCCTTTCAGCCTCAGAGTAGTTGCCATTAAAATAAACGGTGTACTCTCGATCACAGAGATAACTGTCAATCAATTTTACAGAAGAAGGTTCCAATCCATAACACCTGAACTTTTTAAGAAGCACGTTATGGTCTAAAACATCAAAAGCTGCCCTTAAATCAAGCAGCACATTTCCAACTAGGTTTTTATTGTCAATTTGTTGCAACCAATCATGTGTGATCAGAGTTACTGCTGTGGTGGTTTTATATGCATGTTGATATATTCTATTTAACCCATTCACCAAGAAATAACTCTGAATTTGTTCATCAACTACCCTCTCCATGATTTTACTCAAGGCATGTAATAAACTAATTGGTCTACTATTTTGACCTGAAAATGGCTCTTTATTGTTTTTAATCAGCAGAATAATTTTTGCTTTTTTCCACTGTGAAGGAAACACACTTTGCTCCAAACTTAAATTAATTATATATGAAACCGGGGAAACAATAAAGTCTGCTGCTAACTTCAGGAGCCTTACCTCAATATTATCAATGCCTGATTGTGTAACTTTACTTGTTTACAAAATTTTCTTAGCAGTCTGATCAGTAATTTTTTAAAATTTAAATGTACATCCTTTACTCCCCATCATCCTTTTGATTATTCTACCTGGAACGTCATTATCTTGTTTTTGGTTCAAAGAAGATTTCCAGTTTTGAATTTTGTCCTTAAAGATTTTGCTTAAATGTGTGGCGATAAGTTTGGGTTTTGTAATAAAGACCCCACTGACTTCTAAAAAAAGTGGGATTGTTTTAGCTTTCTTTCCCAATAGTTCATTTAATGTACCCCATACACATGCACCATCCATTTTTGCCTCTTCAACCTTATTACCAGCTGACACAGTACTGACCTTTGAAATGGAATAGATCAGAATTAACTGATCTTTATACATAATAAACATATTTTAATGTTTGTAAAAGATTTTTGTTGTTTTAAAATCTATATTAAAGTGTTTGCTGTAAAAAAAATAGCAGCAATTTTTTAATTTTTTTAATTTATGTTAGACTTGTGCTATTTAGAGAAATGGCCTGAGGGCCCTTCATTTGTTCCTGGGGGCACCAGGTTGGTGACCCCTGATATGGATTATGTTGTTAACGCTGATGTGACAGTGTGAGCATCCTGTCACTGTGTCCAGATTGATCATGCGCCCTGCAGGGGCGTGTCCAGGGAGTGGCCTGGGGTAGCACATGCCACCCTTGGAATCTTATTGGCCACCCCAGGTGCCAACGCACTAATTTATCTTTAAATAGGCTTTTCATTGTCCACAAAAGGCTTGGGGGTAAAACAAAAAAAGCATAACCATTGGTGCCACCCATGCAAGTTGTGCCTCACCTGGGCCACCGCATTTTAAAAGATCTGGACACGCCACTGGCGCCCTGGCTGCTTGGCCAAAGGGATGTCCCTTTGGCTGACTGGTTAGCGTACGTGACTCTCACCTGAGAATCTGGGGATCGAATCCCGCCCAAGCCCTTGTTTCTCCCCCTTGCCACACTAACATATAAATCAGTCATTTTTAAGTGAATTGTTTTATTTTGAATGAATCTGCAGTGAGTGCTGTAGTAACCATTTCTCTCCAGCAGAGGGTGGAAAAATCCTGATTCTCAAAAGCCAGAAACTAAAGGGTTGAGTTGTCTGTTTCCATCTAGTTGGTCTAAATCAAATGTCTAAATCCCAAAGAGTGCATCCATCAATCAAATCAAACGACAAGGCCAGAATGATCTTGTTTAGACAAAGAACAAACTTTATAGTCTTTTTAACTGCAAATTTTTACAAGCAAAAAAGTCTCAAATTACGTGAAACATTATCATTTTTCATGAAGTAACAATATTTGAGATTCAGGGTGACCAGAATCTAGTCCCATTCATGAGACCCAACGGAGACATTGACCTCAATGTTGGATGTCTGTGGGACCCATGAGCCAATCAGAAAGGAAGGAAACGTTCACATCCCGGCGCTCCGGGTGAGTCCCCCACTGCACACAACCGCTGTGTTTACATAAATATAATAAAAAAATTCTGTTTGTAGCTAAATGAAAAGAGAAGAAGACCATTAGAGCAAGACCGTGTTGCTAACGCCAAAACGCTGTAGCAGCATCGCTCCAAGAATGTACAAAAAGTGTTTATTTCTACTAACCACTGTGACTTTATAAGTGCAGTGTCATATTCTCCTCCTCCTCCTTAATTTTCACAAGAGGACAAAAAAAAAAAACGTCAACACATTCTTCCACCTTCATTGAGACAAGGAGAGTAAAATATTCTACAGAACCAGAGTTTAGTTCTAGCTTTTCACCACTGGAGGGCGTCAAATCCCCTTCTCGCTCATACAGAGTCAATTAAAACCTGAACTGTAGCTGGGAGAGAGTACAGTAGCGCGACGCCATGTTTAGTTCAGATACGTTAATGTTTGTGTAAACTGGGGGTGTTGAATGAAGGCATGTCATCCATGAGAGATGGCAGCCCTGAGCCTGCATGCTTTTTTATAGTAAGCTGAACTAATCAGATTTTACAGTGTAAAAGGCTGAAATGATGACCTGTGGGTCAGGAGCAGGAGATGTGGAAACACCTCAAGTAGGAAGTTATAGACCCTGAAGAGAATGTAGTTTTAAAGACCAGGAGAGAACAATTATTCATTTAACTAGCGTGTTTGGAAGGGCTGTGGGGAAAACCACAGCGCAGGTTTCAGAAGCAGCTCCACCGCAGAACAACTGCTGACCCTCTGCTGAGACATCTTTCACTGCTTTTACAGTTTGGAGTCAAACATCAGAAGTTGTTTACTTGGTTGTTGTGATGCTCCTCCCTCCCATAGCTGCACGTCACGGCCTAAGTACATTTTGTTTGTAAACAAACGTGTGTTGTTTGTTTGTTTATGACGTGTCCACTGTGTATCAAGTGTGTTGGCAGTGCTGCGCCTCGGACGCCAGCAGGTGTCGCCCTCGTGCCCACCAGCAGGTGTCGCCCTCGTGCCCACCAGCAGGTGTCGCCCTCGTGCCCACCAGCTGCTGGACTGAGTGAACTTTTCCCGTTGGGCTTTCCAGGAACTGGGACTTCACGTTTGGTACGGAGCGGAGGAGCGAGCACGTGCCGGTCCCATCACTCACGAGCGTCATCCTGTTTACTGACAGCAGGAATCTGGACAGCAGCTTTTATCTGATGGGTTAGAAGTTAGGAGGACATAATTAGCATACCACACAGCGCCCTCCGCGGTAACGCTCTCCTTTAGGCAACACTAACGTGTTTCTGGCAGAACTAGCCTTAATGCCCACGGGTTTGCGTGTTTTTACCTAATTACCCACAAACTTTTGCTCGCTCTGGTTGAGACGGTTGAGAAACAACAGCGCGCTGTGATTGGCCGGTTTCCGTCTCTAACGGGGCCAGGAGCCAATAGGAACGCTGCAGCTGCTATAAGACGCAGAAATGACAGCAGCAGCAGCGCCAACCCTGACTGAAGATATCAGACTGACTTCCAGCCCGCAGGTGAACATCCTGTTCTGCTCTGCTCCGTTGTGGTTCCGGTGACGCAGAGCGACTCTGAGGGACTTGGCTTCCGCGCGCGCTCAGGTGAGACTCAGCGGTGATGCTCCGCGCACCGGGAGCCCCGACACGAACCGGACCAGCAGAGGAAGACTCGTATCGGGGGGAGATGAGTGCTGTGGTTTGCGTTTGAACATAAACGATGCCAGGAGGTCTGTGGGGGTCAGGGGCTGCAGGTGAACCCCGGGACTCGGTGTTCTCCTCACCGATCCTGCACATGTGCTGCCACATAGTTTTATTTTAATACAAATACTGACTGATCACGTCATCAGCCGCCTCAGAGTCACAACCGTGGATGTTTGGGAGTGTTGTGGTGTTATTTCAGATGTTGTGGAGGGGAAACCCGTGTGGGTGCGCAGATCAGCTCTGTTGGAGTTTGTGTTAAACTCTGATGAGTCTTTGTTCCAGAGGCAGGATGTAGTCTCCTCCCGTTGTTTACACCGAACAGCTGAGCGGTTAGTCAAACGCACTGTGTTCTGCAGGAAACGTCGGGAAGCACTTTCAAAATAAAAACCACCTAAATGCCCAGACCGTTCAGTAGAGAGCGTGGTCCTGGGCGAGTCTTTTAATTTCGAACAGCCCACCGGAAGCTGTGATGCTGTCATTGTGGCACCAAGAGAAGCAGCAGCTAGAGGTGGGTGGGGGTGCAGATGATTTCAGTCCAGTTCAGACCAGTTCTGAGGCAGTTCTTTCTTCATCAGCTCAGGCTGCCATGAAGTTCACCTCTGACAGCAGCTGCCTTCTGCAGAGCTGCTCACAGCAAATCACATTCCTCACTTTTATTTCCAGATGGTGTTTAACTTACACACAGGTCAGGGTCAGGGACCTGATCCCACAGATCCTCACCTGTTATATTTAGCCGTTGGAGAAGAAACAGAAATCAGTTCTGACTAAACGGATAAACTAGACTCAATGGGACCAGTTACACGATGTTCTGGACCAGTGCAGCTTCAGCTGTTTCTGCAGCCTGTAAATAACCACCATCGTAACATTTTGTTGCTTTTCCAGTTGAATTCCAGATAATAACTGGCGTGAATTTGTTTTTCCCATTTCTGCCACAGATAACCCAAGAACGTTCCTAACCATGTGAGCTTTTCATGGTATAAGTTTATAAAACGTGACCTGTTAACGACCCGAGTTGTGTCAGGACAGGAGGAACACCTTGTACCTGCCCCATTGCCACTTGTTAACTCATACTGAAGCTTAAAAGAGCTCAAGCGCCCCCTAGTGGCTGGTTCCAGCTCCAGTCTAAAGCCCCGCCCCAAGTACACTTGGAGAAAGTGAATCAAGTACATTGCACACAAGTGTGCATATGATTGCCAAATGGGTCAGGGGCATTGCATCATCAACACATGCTGGATGCTGGTAACTGTGCTACGTAAAAAAAACTTTATTAACAACTTTCAAGCAAACATCCAAACAATAATTTGAAATAATTTTACATCAACTGCTGCTTTGTCTAAACCATTCAGAGCACCAATTCCTAAAATTAACTACTTTCATTTGAAAATAGATCCTTTCAGAAAAGGCACTTGAGCTTTTTCTCCCGCAGCAATGGATTGTGGGTAATACCAAGTGTGGATCAAGGGTGCAAAAGGGACGTGATCCACTTCCGTACTTGAGACTCGGGACGGCCTACGCGCTCGCAGCCCTGGCTGGGGTCGTGTAACTGAAGGGCGTCCGTGTGGAGGTGTGAGAGTTGGGATTGGGCCTAAAATGAAACTATGCACCTCAGACACATTTTCTCCAGGTGTTGGTTGAATCCGTCGCTGATGTATGTTCAAGTATTCCCTTTCAGACATGTGCAGACGTAATGAGCTGTCTGAAAACACAGCACGGCTGCACCTTTCAGCAGCAGGAGGAGGCGGGGATGCTCTGTGCCGTTTTTGTGTAATTTGATGGCTCGGACCATAAAACAGTTCTGCATTATAAAATATGGTTTTTGTTTGCAGTAAACACAATTTTCCACTTTCTTCTTTCATTAAGAGTGAAAACAGCGACAGTCCCATAGCACCATCCAACAAGGACACAATTCCAACTTTAAAGCAGAATTCTGTAGTTTTTATCTCAGAGGCAGAAATAATGTGTTGCACTGTAAGCCCCCCTCCCTACATCCGTGATTATGGCTGGAAACAACGCCTCTTGCTCGTTAACGCACACCTTTAGCTGGCACAACAAGCTAAAACACGTTGTTTGACAGTTAGTATTCCCACGTAATGCTGTTTATTCATAAAAACTGTTTGTTATACGTGTCCATAAGAAATGGTGCCAACTCCGCATCAGCCTAAGTATTCCTGCAGATGCGCTCCTGCTCTGATTCCTGCAGATGCGCTCCTGCTCTGATTCCTGCAGATGCGCTCCTGCTCTGATTCCTGCAGATGCGCTCCTGCTCTGATTCCTGCAGATACGCGCTCCTGCTCTGATTCCTGCAGATGCGCGCTCCTGCTCTGATTCCTGCAGATGCGCGCTCCCGCTCTGATTCCTGCAGATGCGCTCCTGCTCTGATTCCTGCAGATGCGCTCCCGCTCTGATTCCTGCAGATGCGCTCCTGCTCTGATTCCTGCAGATGCGCTCCTGCTCTGATTCCTGCAGATGCGCTCCTGCTCTGATTCCTGCAGATGCGCTCCTGCTCTGATTCCTGCAGATACGCGCTCCTGCTCTGATTCCTGCAGATGCGCGCTCCTGCTCTGATTCCTGCAGATGCGCGCTCCCGCTCTGATTCCTGCAGATGTGCTCCCGCTCTGATTCCTGCAGATGCGCTCCCGCTCTGATTCCTGCAGATGCGCTCCCGCTCTGAATCCTGCAGATGCGCGCTCCCGCTCTGATTCCTGCAGATACGCGCTCCTGCTCTGATTCCTGCAGATGCGCGCTCCTGCTCTGATTCCTGCAGATGCGCGCTCCCGCTCTGATTCCTGCAGATACGCGCTCCTGCTCTGATTCCTGCAGATGCGCGCTCCTGCTCTGATTCCTGCAGATGCGCGCTCCCGCTCTGATTCCTGCAGATGCGCGCTCCTGCTCTGATTCCTGCAGATGCGCGCTCCCGCTCTGATTCCTGCAGATGCGCTCCCGCTCTGAATCCTGCAGATGCGCGCTCCCGCTCTGATTCCTGCAGATGCGCTCCTGCTCTGACTCCTGCAGATGCGCTCCTGCTCTGATTCCTGCAGATGCGCTCCCGCTCTGATTCCTGCAGATGCGCTCCCGCTCTGAATCCTGCAGATGCGCGCTCCCGCTCTGATTCCTGCAGATGCGCTCCTGCTCTGAATCCTGCAGATGCGCGCTCCCGCTCTGATTCCTGCAGATGCGCGCTCCTGCTCTGATTCCTGCAGATGCGCGCTCCCGCTCTGATTCCTGCAGATGCGCGCTCCTGCTCTGATTCCTGCAGATGCGCGCTCCTGCTCTGATTCCTGCAGATGCGCTCCTGCTCTGATTCCTGCAGATGCGCGCTCCCGCTCTGATTCCTGCAGATACGCGCTCCTGCTCTGATTCCTGCAGATGCGCTCCCGCTCTGAATCCTGCAGATGCGCTCCCGCTCTGATTCCTGCAGATGCGCTCCCGCTCTGAATCCTGCAGATGCGCGCTCCCGCTCTGATTCCTGCAGATGCGCTCCTGCTCTGACTCCTGCAGATGCGCTCCTGCTCTGATTCCTGCAGATGCGCTCCCGCTCTGATTCCTGCAGATGCGCTCCCGCTCTGAATCCTGCAGATGCGCGCTCCCGCTCTGATTCCTGCAGATGCGCTCCTGCTCTGACTCCTGCAGATGCGCTCCTGCTCTGATTCCTGCAGATGCGCTCCCGCTCTGATTCCTGCAGATGCGCGCTCCTGCTCTGATTCCTGCAGATGCGCGCTCCCGCTCTGATTCCTGCAGATGCGCGCTCCTGCTCTGATTCCTGCAGATGCGCGCTCCTGCTCTGATTCCTGCAGATGCGCTCCTGCTCTGATTCCTGCAGATGCGCTCCTGCTCTGATTCCTGCAGATGCGCGCTCCTGCTCTGATTCCTGCAGATGCGCTCCCGCTCTGATTCCTGCAGATGCGCGCTCCTGCTCTGAATCCTGCAGATGCGCGCTCCTGCTCTGATTCCTGCAGATGCGCGCTCCCGCTCTGATTCCTGCAGATGCATGCTCCCACTCTGATTCCTGCAGATGCGCGCTCCCGCTCTGATTCCTGCAGATACGCGCTCCTGCTCTGATTCCTGCAGATGTGCGCTCCTGCTCTGATTCCTGCAGATGCGCTCCCGCTCTGATTCCTGCAGATGCGCTCCCGCTCTGATTCCTGCAGATGCGCGCTCCTGCTCTGATTCCTGCAGATGCGCGCTCCTGCTCTGATTCCTGCAGATGCGCACTCCCGCTCTGAATCCTGCAGATGCGCGCTCCTGCTCTGTGGTTAACATCTGTATGTAAGCGGATGTCTAATGCTATTAGCTAACGCTAATGCTAAGCGGCGCTCAGTTCAAATTACATGTGGTTCTACGGGACGGCCTGAGTAAAATATGGCTTACCAGATATGATAGTAGAGGATAAGACTATTCACTTTATGGTTTCTAACACATCTTCCTGAACTCCTGACGGGAAACTCCGGACTGCTGCTTTAACACAAGCAGACGTTTCAGTGGGCGGGTTGCGGGTGGTGTGTAATAGTGAAGTTGTTTACTACAGTTCTTCTTCACCATCATCACAAACAAAGACCTCTGTGTCATCCTGTCTGAGAACACATCTCCCACAGCTGCTAGTGACATAAAGCAGCTTTTCCGTCAAGCAACACATCTTTGGTGTGCGGCCCACAGATCCTATGGAGCACTCTATAAGCAGGTCATGAGAAAACAGCGTGACTATTACATCAGAAGATTTCTTATCTGTTCTCTTTGTGTCTGAACGGCAGCAGCAGATCTCTCCAGCCCAGCCCTACACGGGTCCCGGCCCTGCAGCGATGGCTCCCACCTTGGCCACAGCCTTCTCCCGCCGCTGGTGGATGGCTGTCACAGCCGTCATAGAGAACCTGCTTTTCTCTGCTGTCCTGCTTGGCTGGTCGTCCCTCCTCATCATGCTTAAGTCAGAGGGCTTTTACTCCTACCTTTGCACAAGACCTGGTGAGTCTGCGTTCCGTCCTCAGAAGAAAAACACACCTGCAAATGACAATACGTTGGTTGCTTCCTTTGTACAGGTGCATTTTATACAGCCACCAAGACGTCCTGTCCGTCTTGTCCTTAGTTTAATCTAATTATTGAGGGCACGTGCTACATCTGGACACATGATTGCAACACACATTGGGTACTTTGTGCAAACTTGTGTAAAACGAGCACTAGGGAGGTGCTTTGACCTGAGTTTCGTTTGGCACAGCAGCCCTAGTGCTCTAAACCAGTTCTTCAGCACAGACCGGGATGCGTTGGGACACAGATGCCTCGTAGAAGCGGAGTTTTTGGTTTATCCAGTGTTCAGGGTAGAACTTGTTCTGAACAGCTTGGTGAGCACGTGATGAAACGCTGCAGTACAACAAAGCAGGAGCTAGTTTTAAGATGGTTCTGTCCTCAGCTCTCCGTGACCAGAGCTGATGTGTGGAGTCGGTGCCCGCTGCACCCTGTGTGCCCTTAGTAGTGTGTAGGGACATCAGACCACTTGAGGACTTTGGTTTTGTGTGGTTGGACTTGGTCACCAGTGCTCCAGACCGTGTAGGTCATAAATGATAGTCCATCTGCAGTCTGAGTGGTCTCCAGAGCTGCAACAACATCCGTCTTACTCTCTTTCACCTTCTGATTGTTGTTCCCTTTTTATACTACAAAGGAAAAAGATGAAAGACTCGTGAGCTAATTTTGTTCACAAGAGGAAAACTTCACTTTATTCCACTCTTCTATCAGCTTACCAGATGCTGCAGGCCAACCCTTCCCCTGATGGTGCCAGCATGCCACTGGCTCAGGCCACAGGTCCCAGGATGGGACTGGTGGTGAATCACCTGGAGAGAAGAGTTGATGCACAGCTGCAGATTAGAGCGTGTGTGTGTGTGTGTGTGTGTGTGTGTGTGTGTGTGTGTGTGTGTGTGTGTGTATTGACTCCGGTTTGCAGCAGGCACTTGGTTAGTCAGCGTTAGAGCTGCTGAGGGACGCATTCGGCTGCTGTTGTCAGACCAACCGTCACGTTGGGCCTCCAGCACCAGCCGTGGAGGAAGAGCAGCTCATTCATCCACTGATCAACATTCACCTGTGGGTTCGACTGTGACATTTAGTCAGTGCTCCTCCCAGGGTTCTCTTGCATAGACCGTGTTACTATAAAGATGAAAACCCCTCTGATGGTGGTCTGGTTGTTCTCCTGTAAGCAAAAGCAGCAAATCTACAGGACGGTTGGTGGAGAAACATCTTGGTGAACACATGCAACACAAACACACAGAAGAAGCACGTGTAGATGGTGCTGCAGAGGTAGATGTTCAAATACATTATCAATCAGATTCACTCCGACTGGTCCTCCTGTGTCTTGAGTCAGATTAGCGACGTCCGCGCACCGTCGTCGTTGCTGATGGACAGACCACATGACTCCATTCAGACTGTGTCATACTGGGTTTACTGGGATGCATGCAGTGCCTTAGAGGTTTGTTAAACCGCTGCATCCCATTAGTTCTGCTGCTTTTACTGGAGCATCATCACAGTCATTAGATGGTCGTGACGCCTTGGTGCCTTTCACCTACTTAGATGTGTTTCTACATTAGGATGCTTTTCATATGACGCTGAACCCCTCCTGCTGCTCTGGGTCCACCCTCAGCCTCCCGTTAACACGTCCTTCCTGGTGGCGTTCTTCCCTGCAGTCCCAGGTTTGGGTGTTTGTTAGTAACAGAAAGGCTTCAGCTGCTGAAGTCCCCCAGACAAACACATCTAGCTGATTGTTCCTTTCTTGCTAACCGTATGCTAACAATGGATTCTTTATTATCTGGACTCGTCACAGAACATCAGCTCCCTGTGAGCGATGAGCACTTCTCCGGGGTCGGCCATCCTCTCTGTTCTGGATGGAGCACGAGGATAAAAACAGACTCCGCGTGAACTCAGAGCTCCTCCGCCATCCCGAGGTCCAGCTGGGACAATTTCTGGTTCCTGTTTACATCGTGTTGTGCTGTTGCCTCTGAACCGTTTACTTGATCGTGTAGTGGTGGGCTGATGGAGGGTTAGGGTTAGGACTCTCTGGTGCAGTAGGGAAGCTCCACGCTCTACAGCACAGCTCAGCTTCTTCCTATTCTTGTTGTCCATCCAGACAACAGCTCGAGTCTCAACCTCTCCCTCTCGTCCTCCTCGGAGTCTAACGGCTCAGCGGAGGAGTTCCTGCTGATGAATAACTGGCCCATCTGCAAGGACCAGGATGAGATGCTCAACCTAGCCTTCACTGTGGGCTCCTTCCTGCTGTCGGCCATAACGCTGCCCCTGGGGATCGTCATGGACAAATATGGACCACGGAAGCTACGGCTGCTGGGCAGGTGAGTCCGGGGAAGGAGATCCCACCTGATGTGATGTACGTACCCAAACACTTCTTCCTTCACCTCCATCAACTCTCTTCTGTTCTCAGTGCCTGCTTCGCTTTCTCCTGCCTCCTCATCGCCTACGGTGCCAGTGATCCTAGCAGTACGTATGCTCACCCGAGTCATCACTAATCAGCTGACGTTCTGGGTGTCCCGAACACTCAGGGACATTTGTGATGTGGCGTTGACGCTTCAGTACAGCAGATGAGAGGTGTGGAAGTACAAAAGTGTGTTCTTTGTTCTCCCTCTCTGTAGATCTGTCCATCCTGATCTTCTTCGCTCTGGCCCTGAACGGGTTCGGAGGCATGTGCATGACCTTCACCTCTCTGACGGTAGGAAAGCGTCAAGTGTGTTTCAGCTAAATGTTCCCACTTCGTTTTCAGAGGTTGTCTCAAAAGTTCCTGTTGCAGTTCTGTAGATGAGATGTTTCACAGCCATCTGCGTTGGTGCTGTTTAATGTTCAGGTTTAGGGAGTCCGTGTTCGTCTGCATACCCCCACCAAACAGGGTTTACACCACTTGCTGCCACATAAAGAAACTAGAGCACAATGGAGAATGTGTGGCGTGCAGGGAGGATTGGAGGGGGAGTGAGGTAGAGTGGATTAGAGCAGGGTGTAAAGACAGCGGGCACATCTGGAAGTACCCGGCTGTCTGGGAGAGCAAACCATCCCAGGACGTAGCGATCAGGGCCGCGCAGAGCGGAGAGGTTCGGAGCAGAATGTGCTGCATCGCAGGAGAGATAGTGGAGCTGTGAGGGAAGCGTTAGTCATCCACGTGTCCCTCCTACTCGGCTGCTCTGGTCTGGAGCAAAAACACGACTCCCACCATTACTGTACTGTGTTTGTTAACATCTCAGCTCCTCAGATGTGTGTTTGCTTTGGCACCACAACAAACCTGACTGACAGTAAGGTTTTAATGTAGCGTGCCACGCTGAAGGTCCCACGAAGCAGGCGAGGAGCCGCTGTGGCAGTAAAACCCTCTAATGGAGACAGAAATGAGCGAGCCGATGATGCAGCAACACCTAAATACAGAGAATGGCACAAGTGCACCAGAAACCTGAGTCTGGACAGTAGAGGGCCGGTTAGCTGCAGCGCAGAGGCGAACAGGCGTGGATGTCCCCCTGCTGCTGCTGCTGCTGCTGCTGCTGCCCGGAGCCGTCTGTTTGGACTCTCTAGGAGACACACACAGTTACTCTGGCTCACTGCGTCTCACCTCACCGCCGTACATGGATCTGTGTTGGAGTCCCTGGTTCTCTGTCCTCTGAGACAGGACCTGCTGACGGGACATCAGCAGCACTAAAGAGGAAGCAAATCTTTGTATCTCCCGTTCTGACGGACCGGGAGTACATGTTAAAGTGTTTTCTGGAAACCGTGGGAGAGTCGGTGCTGGCGTGTGAGTCGCTACGGAGACTGAGGGTGTGTGTGGGAGCAACCCTGAGTGCTCGGGTCAGCGAGGCGTCTGGGGACGGGACAACAGACCGCCTCAGCTCTGCACTTCCTCACTGTTCCCTCTGTGTGGACACACAGCGCTCCGAGTTCATGGGACAGAGGCGTGGATTGGAGGAAGGTGGGAGGGTGCTGCTGGTTCTGTGTGGGCGGGCGAGGAGTTTAACGTTTCAGTCCAGCACCGTTATCCTAACTCGCACCAACGGCATGTACAGCCACGCCCCCAGAGACACACGGGGCTCCTCCTCCTCTTCATCTCCACTGAGGGTTGTTTGGGTTCGATTCACTAGTTGGAAACTGA